>NW_016107613.1:274613-387676 GCF_001604975.1 Cebus imitator | reverse complement strand
CGTTGCCAGGCGCCAGGCTGGAGTGCAGTGGCGCAATCTCAGCTCACAGCAATCTCCACCTCCTGGGTTCAAGCAATTCTCCTGCTTCAGCCTCCCGAGTAGATGGGATTACAGGCACGCGCCACCACGCCCAGCTAAATGTTGTATTTTTAGTAGAGATGGGGTTTCACCATGTTGGCCAAGATGGTCTCGATCTCTTGACCTTGTGATCTGCCTGCCTCGGCCTCCCAAAGTGCTGGGATTACAGGCATGAGCCACTGTGCCTGGCCAGGAAATGTTTTTTCTAAGCAATAGATCTACTTGAAAACATTAAAATTGTGTATAAAACTTAGTTAATGAAACTCTTCTATGACCTTACTAAGAAATATTTTAATACTCCATGTGTATAAAGCAGAAAAGGAAACCACATAGTCTTTCCTTATAAACACATTTGGAGTTCAGACCTACTCATAATTCCAGCTAATCTTTCTTTCAAGCATTCATTTGTTAGAATAACTGGCTACTTCTATTATGTACTTTTTCTTCTTAAAATCAGTGGGCTGACTCTCTCAGATATCTTGCAGCTATTTGTTTGTTTGTATTTTATGCATTCCTGCCTGCTACGGACAGAATTGTGTCTCCCTAAAATTCATGTGTTGAAGACATCCTCACTTCCAATGTGACTGTATTTGAAAATAGGGTGTAGAAGGAGGCAATTACAGTTAAATGAGGTCATAACAGTGAAGAATTGATTTGATAGGATTAATGTCCTCATAAGTGGAGACACCAAAGAGCTTGCACTCTCTCTGTACCTTATAAGGACACAGAGACAAGGGAGCTGTCTGAAAACCTGGAAGAAAGCCCTCATCAGATACTAAAGCCTCCTGGAAGCTTGATCTTGAGCTTCACAGCCTCCAAACTGTAAAGAAAATATATTTCTATTGTTTAAGATTATGGTACTTTGTTATGGAAGTTAGAGTAGACTAATATTAGTCTACTAATATTAACTTGGTAGTATACCAAGTTAATCCTTACATCAGTTATCCTCAGTTGTATTTCCTCCATTAAGGGGATACAGCCAAACTCAAGAATTTGGATATTTTGATTCCAGGGATGTGTTATTATAGAGTTCTTTCATTATTTTCACTAATATAGCTTTCTTAACTAGTACAAAATCTCAGCTCATGTCTGACCTCATTTTAATTCTTATGTAATTTTGAAAAAGAAACAATAATGAGTACAGTATGTCTAAAGTGTATTCTAACACCATAATGAATTTCCTGGCTTCTATTAGGAAATAACTTTGATAGGATGAGCCAAGGTCCCTGTTGATCTTTCTTTCTTACCTTCAGGGAAGCATTACTATTACCTGTCTGAGGGGCACCGCTGGCCCAGAAAACAGATGAATGAGTGACATCACCCTAGCCTAGAGACTTATCAGGAACTTCTTAACTCAGATAATAAAGGCTCTCCACATTTCCATGCAATTTTTGGTGATTTATTTTGATTGTAAAATGCCTTACACTTTAGAAACAATGAGTCTAATCTCCAAGGGAAGAGAAATGTTGTCTATGAAGAGATCTACTTCTCATTCATGATGTCAAATTTTCATTAATTATTCATTTTCATTTAATCCAGGTATATTTGACATTTGCTTTATTGTTAGAGAGATTAAAATATATTGCCTTTGATTAAAAAAATCCACACGCATTTCAGAAACAGGTGTACATTATGTCATCTGTGGTAGAAATAGTTATCTGCAAAGGTACATGCTTTTCTTGATGGTTAAATAAAGAGCATTTCTTAAATTAACATTTCCCAAATGAGTTCTATAGAAAATTAGTACTGCAGGATTTTCTTTTAGATATTAAATTAAGGAAGGATATTGTAGTTTAATATGTTTAGAAAACTCCGGGTTAAACAAAGTTAAATGGGTTTCTTGACTGCAATGTTTCTGATATTGTTTAAATGTTAAATTGCCTTGTGAGTTTCCAAAGTGAGCATATCACATGCAATATTTTCTGAATTTAATTTGATCATATAAACCTCTGTTTTTGTTGTTGTTACTGCTGCTGTTGTTTATTTTTTGCTTTCTTTGCTTTCACATAAAGCATCGTCTGTTAGTGTTAAATAGCATATTTTAGAAAATGCTCTTTATGTAAAGGTACGAGCCTTTCATATTGCATGAACATATGAAACTATTACTTGTTTTAAATCAATTATTATTTTAAAGATTCATATAACATTAAATTCTAAGTAAATATCAAATGCAAATTTTGAGTCCTCATACAGAGTCATCAAACCTAAAGAGATATAAGAATCTACACTCTACAGCAATGGTTCTTAAAATGTAGTCCACAAACCAGCTGCCTCAGCATCACCTGGGAACTTAGAAAGATATTCTCAGATCCCTTATCAGACCTTCTGGATCAGACATACTGGGGTTAGGCCTGCCAATCTGTGAGTAGAGGTACAATAAGATGCAAAGTTAAACCACAGTTACACCTAAACATATAGCAATCGAGCCCCTGTTCTAAGACTTTTTTTTTTTTAATTGCATGTTGCAATAAGTAAAGCAAACTCAGCATTACAAAGAATATTTATAAAGAAAGTTAATCAGAATGTTTGGATAATTGATTGTTCCAATCTGTATTCTGTCACATTCACAATTGCTTTTAGGCATGGTTTTAATGCCCTTGCTCTATAAATACTCCATGAGACTCCTCAACTTTGAAATTACAACCTGCATAGCCTTCAGAAGGTCAATAAACATTATAGTGTAAAATCAAATTACTAATTAGGATAGTCTTGAAATAAACCATAACTTTCTTTGAGAGGGCTCTTTAACATTTCAACATAAAAAATAAGTAGAATCAACATAATTTCTGACGTCTAGAAGAGAGTCAAAAAAATCTTTATACTAGCTAGGGCCACAAATCACAATTACACACAGTCTTCCATGTTAAGGGAGAAGGACTCTGGTGCAATCAGTTTCCACAGCAAAGCATGCAAATTAACAAGAAATAGGAAAAAAGTACCCTGTATAGACAAGTTTGTTCCCTATCATTTAGAGGTCCAGAAGATAATTTATCCTGAGTTGTGACTAACAGAAGCTTTTCATCCTCCTTGGTTACACCAGGGTTGCAGCATAAAAATAATTGACTTTTGGGTGTAAGGGATCAATAATCCAACATTTTCTTCTTAAGCCCTTTGTTGAAATATCACTGTCTTTTTATAAAAACATATATATATATATATATATATAATATATATATATATATATATTCTGTTTTATCTGAAAACATGCTTGAGCCTTCATACAACATCAAGCCTGAATTTTAGTAGACGTTTCTAAGCCTACTAATGTAAATTTGATTTGGATTTTTGTTTGTTTGTTTTAATCATAGATTTCTGGAACTCAGTGTCAACTTGTGCTGGTGTATGTAAATTAGATTTTAAATAAGTTCTTTGAAAGTTTTCATATAAATAGGACACATCATTTTTTATAATACTATCTGTTTTGCTACTAGTTCACTTATTTCTTATTAACCTTGAGGCGACTGTTGGCCAAATATGGCAGCTTTAAATAACATGAAGGGTCTTATCTATTTATGACTTTTTTGATTATAAGAAACAGAATTAAAACTGGAGCTGACATCAGCCAAATTTGATCAAGATTTTTCATGTGTGACCTCTTGTAACTCAACTCTGGAAGGGGAAGTGTGGTGGATATGGTATGTAGGGGGCATTGGATAGATGGAGAAGATGAGAAGGGTTAAGAAAATCCTTGTAATTTGGAAAGACACCCACCAAAAAATCCTTGTCATTTGAGAAGAAATACTCCAAATCTATTGAATAATTTCTAAAAGTAAAATCATAATGCCAGAGAATTCTCTTTAATTTTTAAACTCATAGTAAATTCATTCTACTTGAATGATTTAGAAAATATATGTAACCCAGGTTATAAATATTAAGAAGAAAGATACCAGAATTCAACAGCAATAGCCCTGTGTTTCAACATGAAAAAAATCTTCCCTTGATTGAATTTTTCTTTAATACTACATACTATTTGTATCATTTGGTATAGAATTTAATTTCAAGGTTTATTTAAAGTGGCAGTAAAACAGAACGTCTTTGAGGGGGAAAAATAAAACAAAACATGTTCAGTACTCTCTGCTAGTTTGCTGTGATGTGATGGTATTTACAAGGCTCTTTTATTATTATTTCAGAAGAATTTAGAATTAAATGGATGGCAGCTATTAACTTGGTTCTGGAACAACTCAGCAGTGCCACTATATGTGAGCATTCCTTAAAATATGAAAGTTATCCAAATAAAGGGTGAAATAAATTTCATAGTATCACTTAGTTTAAAAAAAAAAACAGGCAAATAACACCAGTGAACACATCAGGAGAATGTCCACAGTTAAAGAATTGCTAAGATATAGTGTTACAACACTAAAGAAGTTGAGAGAAAATGTCTCAACTGATGTGCATGCAATGATCTCCTTTGTTAAAAAATAGGAGATGTAATCCATCTTTCTAGACAATAATAAATTTTCACACAGTTCTTTCACTTCTATAAGATCTGACAACCTCTAACCCTTCCATGGATACTTACTTTTTCTCATATTGTTTTATAATTTTATTAGAGCAATGTCACTTATCTCTGAAAATAATTGTGAAATGTATTGGGGCATTTTCATGCTTCTAATAAAAACATATCCAAGACTGTGTAATTTATAAAGGAAAGAGTTTTAATCAACTCACAGTTCAGCATGGCTGCAGAGGACTCAGGAAACTTACGGTCATGGTGGAAGAGGAAGCAAACATGTCCTTCTTCACATGGCTGGAGCAAGGAGAAGTATGAGAGCCAAGCTAAGGGGGAAGCCCTTATAAAACCATTAGACCTTGTGAGAACTTACTCACTATCACACTATCACGAGAATAGCACAGAGGTAACCACCCCATGATTAAGTTAACTCCCGCTGGGTCCCTCCCACAACACGTGGGGATTAGAAGAATTATAATTTCAGATGAGATTTGGGTGGGGACATAGCCAAACCATCATAAACCACATTTTCTACACTTCATATCTGCCTTCCTATCTGACCATGGAACACACAGAAAGCACTTGATAGATACCACTTGATTCTTATCGAAGTGCCGTGATATAGACTGGAAGCATTCCATCATAGGTATACAGATAAAGCACTCTGCCTTAGGTGGGCTGTGGTACACCAACCACAAAATAATATATTTGTTTTTCAACATTTTTTCTTTTATTGATAAAAACTACACAAAATCTAATTGATAATTAATTTAAAAAGCAAGGTTACACATTATCTTGTGTTTAGAAATTTGTCAGCTTGGCAGTTTCATTCATTGAGCACATGGCCATGGCTCTTTTATAGCCTTAGTCCACATGAGAATGATTCTGCTGATCTTGTCATTCGGAGATCTTCAAGGCTCTCTCAGACATCCTACACAGTGAAGGCTGCCAACTGGACAAAACAAAACTCCTTCTATCATGTGCCACATATGGCATTTGTCATGAAGAGTCATTCACCCAGACTTACTGAGTTTTCTTTCCAGTAGTTTTATGGAACTTTGTGGTCAACTTTATCTGTGGTCCGTGGTAAAACACATTTTCTTTTGATACAACATAAGCTTTAATGCTTATGTTTTGTATTAGAAACTTGACCAGGAAAAAAAAAAAAACAACTTAAAACAAACAAAACAAGAACAAACAGCATTTTAAAAGAAAATAAAAACAATTTAAATAAAGTCTGTGAGAGTTACAAATACCAAAAGAGGAAACCTGCTGTTTCCCCAACTTCCCACCCACCCCTGTTTATTTGCCCTCCTGTGGTTCTCCAGCTCAGGAACCATGCAGTGTGGAAAAATCAAATACACAAACAAACCTATATGTAGCTAGGGTGAAATCTATTTTTATAAGAACTTGACACTCTTACTATTTACATCCGGGAGCATTTTTGTTCGTTTACGTTTTAAAGCAAAGAAAGTTCTGCAGTTCTCCCAGTTATGCTGCAGGTGCATTCGCTACCCTTTTTAAGCAGTTTGGTTTTATCTTTTCCTTTTCTCTATGCCATAAATGTTTTAACAGGAACGATGAGCTTGCTTGATTGCACGATTTCAGACACCCACTCTCCTTTAAGATGAAGGCCCTCCCTCCCCCCGTGGAGTTCCCCAATGAGGAGTTGGCTTCAGCGTTAGTTTGCAATTCTCTCAAGGTAAATGGCCGGTGCTGCCGACCTGGCGATGGTGGCGATGAAGCTGTGGTCTTGCCCTAGCTCCAGGCCGGTGCTTTCATCTTGCTCCAGAGACACTGTCTCATAGCCCTTGGTGACATGGAGAGGCTGGTGGGCCTGGCAGTACCCAATCACAGGCTGGTCATAGCTGTAATATGGCAAGGGCTTCACATGGTGTGGCATCTGGATATGAGAAACAGAAAGATTGGTTGATTATAAAATTGCTTTGGAAAGATTGGACAGCACTCATCAGATTCTATTTTTGTTCTCTTTCATGCTGTTTCAAGTCAACTACAAATTCAACCACAAATAAACATTAACAAAATAATGATTACTATATAACTCAATATTGTTTTGTCAGCATATTATATGTATATACTTTGTACATAAAATAATATATGTCAAGTTTTCATTGCCCTAGCTAGCTAGCTAGCCATTGCAATAACAGAAAGTTAGAAACAACTTAAATGCCCCAGGAATTTTAAAATTAATTATGTAGATCCTACCTTTGAATACAGACCTTAAAAATATAGGGGAAGATCTCTGTTGTAATATGGCAAGATACAGTATTAAATAGAAAAAAATTCAGGTGAGAAAGAATATATAGTATGATCTATTTTTATTTTTATTGATATATATAAGCATATACGTAACTTCTTATTTGAGATCTATATACAATTGAAATCTTTACTATCATCATACACAACTTTTATTTAGTTTCAAAAAACAATCACAATTTCCCATAGATTATTTCTAATACTTTATCCCATATCAATACTGGACCAAAGAACTCTAGAATCATGGGAGAAGGCACATCTTTATGTTCATAATATGTAATATTATTGATTTTCAAGTCAGCAGGCCAAATGTGTGTCTAATGTTAGCATAATAAATCTGAACAATGGTCTGTAGAAATTCCATTAATTTAAAAAGCAGAAAATGTCAGTTATAATAATTTTGAATTTTGGTGGAGCATTTTATTAAACCACAAATTTCTGATAAAATGTATTCCAAATTTAGAAAAAGGCAAATGATGTTTGTTTACTTCTTGCTCTCATGCTAGAATATTTCTCATACTTGCTAGATACAATTTGACACTCTTGATAAACAATCCACAATGATAAATGTGCAAAGGCCCCACTGCCCTCTCAGGTTAGAAGATGTGGCAGGTTTTAAACTATTGACTCTCAGCTTTGACTTCCCTTCTGTGGTTGCTTTTAGAATGCTGAGGTTGGGACTTTGCAAACCACGTATCTGCTTTGTTTGTGGTTTTATGTTAGGCTTTGCCAGTGGAGGGAGATGGTAAAGCTTAGCAGGGAGAGTGGAATTGCGCCCATTGTTGGTTTCCTCTGTTTCTTCCTGCTCCAGGATTTACCCTACTGGCATTCTTCTTTCTGACTATATCAGTTTATTCCCATAGCAGCAGGTGCTGCCTATTTGCAGTATTTCCAACATTTGCCATATATTCAAAACGTTTGATCTCATCAACCCCTCCTCAGAGATACCAGCACTAGCATCAGAGAGGTTTGAGGTCACCACCACAAAGCCTCTCCTCCAAGCTTATAAGTCTTAATGATCTTCCTTTTGTTCCCTCAGCCCTGCAAGAGGCTAAGGGTGGTAGCTACTTCCTAACATTGCTGTTTCTGTGATACCACGGCAATATCTTAGCCTTTGCATAAACTTAGTTCACAACCCTATATGCAGTTAGCATCCTTTCTAAAAATTCTTTCTTAAAATAACTTGTATCAGTTAAGAATTCTATGTCGAGTTAGCATTCTTACCAAAATTTCTTTCTTAAAATAACAGATATTTTGTCAGTCTTCCAATGAACTATGTTTGAATTCTTCTGTGTCTAAAAGTGCAGATACGATTGTTTTGATTTTATAATTTACTAGAAAATTAAGCACCAAAGGTCTTATGGCTCCCTATATTGTAGGGAGTTAACCAGCCTTAAATATAATTCAGCAAACATTTTTAGAAGTCATTCCTCTGTTTACTATTCAAGTTCCTCAAATGCTTTTAAAACTATCTCTAGTATTTCCTTGCTGGCATTTTTACTAACATGATTAACACGACTTTGACACAAATTCACTGTCTATTTGTATGATAATTATGTTTTTAACACCTGTATGCTTATTAAGATGCAAGTCACCTCCTCACAGTTTTTAAGATTTAGATTAAAGCAATGTTTTCTATGGACAATTACAACTCATTAGTAGGTTATGAAATCAATTTAGTGAATCCAAATAAGCATTAAAAAATTAAATTAGCTCGAATAGAAAGTAACAGAGTATAGAGTAAGGATAAGTTGTTTCATGAGAGTTTTGTTTTAAATTTATGTGTGTGCATATCAATGTGTATCCTGAGTCACACTGTAAATTTTGAAAATTAGGAATAGTAAAAGATGTTTTTGAAAAATACTTGGTCAAAGCACATATTTAGATTACAATTTATTTACAGTGATTGGCAATAGCCTAGATAAAGTCTCATTCCGTTTTTACTATTCCTTCTCTATTAACTCATATAATTCACTGTTTTTCACAGTAAGTTGGATAATTAAGTCAATAGGTAATGCTTTGTTTCTGTTTTGTTGTTGCTTTACTTCTAAAGGAAGGTAAAAACTATTTTCAGGAAGTCTTTTACGAAATAGTAACAAGAGTATTTCTCATCAAACAAGCTATTGATAAAATCTTAAATATACCATTCTATTATTTTAAAGAGTTGCAAAAAATGAATACTAGGTCAGAGTTATGATTGATGATAAAGAGACATTTTAAAAATTGGACCTTAATTGCTGTGCTGACAGAGAGAGCTATGAGCAGACTGTAAGGTGATGTGCCCAAATCACTAAATACAAATAAAAGTTAGGTCTACTCTACCTCACCCCAAATCTATTGTTTCATTTTGTTTTGCTTTTATTATTTCTTAATCAGTGAGACCTCTTTCAATAAGTACCGGTTCACACGTAAAATGTTGATCAGTGGGTTCTATTTTAGGAAACCTCATAGGATTTTTCAGTGTGTCAGATTCCTGGAGATATGTGTGATTGGTGTCATGGGTCACTAAAACTCCAAGAAAGCATAGAAATGTAAGAAGAAACTTTGTGCTGACATTTCAGCAGGGAGAACGTTTTGAAAAAGGACTTCCTAAGGGTAATACAGCCCATTTGTACTGTCTTGTTAAAGGGTGAAGTAACATAACTTGAAAATCACATAAAAATTTAGCAAATTATTTTCAAATGGAAAAATTCACTGAGTATAAAACATTAGTTCTACACTTTCACTTAAAGAAATGACTAATTTTCTGCAAATTAGCCAAATTACTAAAAGATACCAAAATGAACATTAAATATGAGTTGTGGCTCTGTTTACAGTCTTATAGCACTGTCAATGGTCGTCACGAAGAGGAGCTACTTGAATTCACAGACGTGTATACAACAGTGAATGTGAGAGGAAGTCAGGGCCTGAGGGATATTTTTGCACAACCAGGTGACTTTACAGATGAAAATAAGTAGCTCATAAGTGAACCTTATTGAATTTGCAATGTTTACTTAAAGCCTTTCAAATTTACCTGTAGTGGGAGAGAACAATTTTGTAGCTAAGAAATCATAGCATTTCTCTTCAAATTAAGTTAACTTAAATGTCAAGGGACATGCATTAACTGCAAAGCTTTAGGTTTATATATTATACCATTCCCAAACTCAGAACATTTGTTTAACTATTATAGTGGTAGTTTATTTTTTTATACCACTAAAAAAAAGGGGGCTCATATCATTTTCTCTATTGTAACTGAGACAGGCTTAAAGCCTCTTGCAGGGTAAAAACCATTGTAAAGTTCTCTCCTGCACAACAGACCAATAGCAAGAATTCAAGAACCAAGTAAATTGGCAAGCTTTGAAAGAATATCTGAAATGTTTGCTCTTTTACTCTTAAAGTCTATTCCATAGGGCACTATGTAATCAACTGAATTCCTGGTTTCTGAGGAACTTAGAGACTGAGGTCTTATATGTTGTAGTAATAGTGTACAGTACATTAACCACCTGGGCCCCTGTGTGTGTTATTGTTTCCTTTCCAGCAGAAAAAACAAAGTATTCTTAAGTTTTGCTTAATTCAGATTTGGTATTTTTGTAAATGTGTTCTCAGAGCCTCTCCAAACGGTTCTGTGTTCCATCAGCTCTCTGATCAGCTCTACTTTATAGCACAGCAGAAAAACACTATTTAAAGATGTCCTCGTTAGCACACTTGACTGCTCATTGACTGCACTGGAAGCTACACTTTATTTACAGATAATGGGTGTGGAGCATAGGAGTTAAAAATCACTTAGAGAAATATATTCTACTATTCCTAAATTCTGCCATTTGCCACTCTGAAGTATATGAGCACTTTCACTTAAATCACATTATATTTTTCTTTCATACAGTGATATTTTATAACTAAATCTCAAATAAATAGGTTATGAAGAGGAGGAACCATTATGACTAATTATAAGTCACTTCAATCCTCTTGAGCTTCAGGTAACTCCTCTGAAAAGGGATAATAGTGAATACTCTCAGGGTTCTCTGACCTGTATAAATTTCAGAGAACCCTAAAAATATTCCTCCCTGATACTGAAAAAAGAAGGAATACATTGAAGGGACATAGTCACACTGGAGTTTTACTCAACACTGACAGTGTCTTTCTTGAACGGTGATATGTCTTTTGTCTTACAGTTTCCATTAGAGAGATGCACACACAGGATGGGTCACAGATTGACTCATTAACAAGCCCTTCAGTCCTATTTTCTGTGCTAAGAAGCTTAGAAACTTTTGTGTATGTTCTGGTTTTCTAAAAACATCATTTATCATTTGGTCAGAGGATGTTTTTCTTCAAATACACTGAAAAGTAAAAAATGACAATTTTTTTCAACTATTGGGGTTCATAATGTTAGTGATTCCAAAAGAGAAGTCAGGGAGAGAGCATATTTTTCACTGTTGGGAGGAAAGGTAAAATTATAGAGGACTTTGTGGAGTTTCACAATCTGGAAATGGATTTGGATCTCATAATTCTACATCTATCATAATTATATTTAAAATGAGAACTGAATGTGTTTGTACAGTAGATGAGAGAACAATGTGAAATGGACTCTTGATATATGTGATCACGAAAGGCTTTTGAAGTTCAGTTTTGTTATAAGCATGAAATTCCAATATTGTGACCCTCTTTTCTCAAAGGTATTAGCATTAGTTGTAAGTCATTTAAGGGTCGGATCATTCTAAAATTACCATGAACTATCATTAGTCTTATTTATTAACTTTTCATGAACATTGTTCACATTTCAGCATGAGTTCTTTCAATTGAAGTCATAAAAAGTTGATTTTCAATTTTCTAAATGACATTTGGTCTCTAATTTTCAGAATTAAAGGATAGTGTCTAACTACTTAGGCCATTTACAAAGCACCAGCATATAAATCCAGATGAAGAATTCAATGCAATTGAATTGCTTAATGAAGATAGACACTTTGCTTATTGAAAGTAAAATTAATTTTAAAATGAAGGTCAATAACTAAATGAATATATCTTAGCCATTAGATATTCTGGCTATATTAGTATGTGATAAGAATGTGCAAGGAAAAGTACATGTAAATAAGTTTGGGTCACGATTTTTGTCAGGAACTTTGATTAATCAAATAGAGCCTCAACTCATTTAACTTAGACAAAAGGGAAATTTAATTGGCTCATAGAATACAGGAAAGGACATAATGGCTAAACTGAAGGACGAACAAAGATACCACTGAGTATTAGGAACAACTGAACCTAGGAACACAAACGTCATCAGGGTTCTGTCAATCAAACAGGTCTGATAGTTTCAGGCTGCAAAATGGCTTCCTACACCTGACAGACACGTAACTGTGACAGCTCCCAAGTTTTACATATTCCACTCATGGTAGATTACATTGTGGCTATAGTTATTTCTAGGTCCCCTCACAAAAAGGTGTGGTGTCTACTTTCCTTTACCTAGAATACAGCCTGGGCCTATAATTTCTCTTGGCCAATAGAACACAGTGACAGTGACATTGTGTGAGTTCTAGGAACCTAACCTATCTAGCCATTACCCTGTGAACATGCTTGGGCTATTTTGCCAGAGGATGGAAGCTATGTGGGGTGATTATGGCATCTTAGACCAGCCAGCCTCCCCTAGAACTCATAGGAGTTCATCACAAGCACATGTGCACCACAGCAAAGTCCACAAAAGGTCCTGGATAAGCAGAATTGCTCAGCTAAGCCTAGCTCATATTGCCAACACCAACAGACTCAAATGTACATTGTCTGTTGTAGACCAATCAGTTTGGGTGTGGTTTGTTATACAGTAAAACAAACAGAGCAGCTTCTATTACCAAGAGGTTCTGTATTATGGGGTCATAAAATATATGAAAAGGTCTTGATTATTTTATCTTAGTAGTCTATATCCCTGAAACATTTTACTATACTTACAATGTCCAATATTTATACAGAGTAAGTTGAATCAACTTAACAGTTCTGGTCATGGGAAGGAAGTTTTGCAAGGATAAAAGAGCTCCAAGACAACCAAAAATTGATTATTCTGATGACTAGAAAACTTATTTTACAACACTATTTTGAGAAAGTACCTTGAGCTCAAAAGTTAATCGTTTTGGAAAACCAAACACTGCATATTCTCACTCATAAGTGGGTGTTGAACAATGAGAACACATGGACACAGGGAGGGAAACATCACACACTAGGGCCTGTTGGGGGTTGGCGGGACTAGGGGAGGGATAGCAGGGGCTGAGGGGATTGGGGAGGGATAACATTAGGAGAAACACCTAATGTAGGTGACAGGGGAGTGGATGCAGCAAACCACCATGGCATGTATATATCTATGTAACAATCCTGCATAACCTGCACATGTACCCCAGAACTTAAGTATAAAAAAACATGTTAACTGCTCTGTACTAAGATGGAAATTTGAGTCCTGATCTTTAATTACTAACTCCAATTTACCTTCCAATTAACGTTGTAAAATGTTTTCATTTTTTTATTTTAGAAAATCTTAAAAGGAAAACAAGAAGATAATAGTGCAAATTGATGCCTCATTTCCATTTCTTTTCTTATGGGCTAAAATGCGTATAGTAGATGGAGCATGTAAAATGCACAATACTCAACATACTAGATGTTGGCTTTTTATACTGGTTGGACTCTTCGGACAATTTTAAACTTTCATTTTGACAAATATTTCTCTATAGCATTTGTTTGTCTTGTCCTATTGCTATTTAGAGGTGGGAATGTGTACTATATGTGCACTCAACAGTTATCCAAATTTTAACTTTTAAGCCAGTAAGGGGATAACAGAACTGAACATCCACTGCATCTTTATTGCTCTTCTACCAGAATTTGTTGCCTATGAGGTGCCCAGAGAGTTGATTAAGTTAACGAATGAGGTACTAGCCATCTTTGAAGTTAGCTTTGACTCCATTAACTGGGAAGCTTATTACATTAGCAGCACTCTCAGCATTCAGTGAGGTTTTAGGCTAATGAGCTGGATTAATTAGCTGGTATTAATTTCTAAAGGTTTTTCTTCTGCAGCTTGGCCTCTAATTTAGAAAAAGTCTCCCCAACAGTGCATTGTAAGCAAACACCCTATTTAAGTGAATTTACATGAATTTGCCTCCAAAGTACTTAACAAAAAATACAGATGATAGAATTTCCAATCACATAACTTTCTTCCCTGCAAAAAAAAAATAATAATAATTGTCGAAGTTTTAGTGATATACAGAAGACAAGTTTCTCCTAAAATGGAAAACAGTGATTATTACTTGGCCCCAAATTCCCTCCAGGAAAATTAAAACCATACAAAAGTAAACAAACAGAAACAAATCCTATCAGCCTATACAACAGAGTCAACTCAAAGACATGTTTGTTTTAATCCCTTCTCAGCAATTTGAAAAAGGAAATGAAAGCAGGAATACCAGTACTAAGAAGGTATAATCAGCATTAGAGAGTTTTCCATCCAAGTTCACTTGCAGCTTCTCCAATATTCAGAGTAGCCTATTTTAGTTTCCATATGAATTTGTGTAGTCTTCTATTTGGATCTGTATTAAACCCTTTCTAGTGCCCTTACCTTGTTTTACCTAACAACATGCATCTTGCTTAAGAAGAATGCAACTGATTTGTTTGCCTTTTGAAGATTTTGAAGATATACTCACTTCGTGACCCTCCCAATGCCTCCAATCTGACCGTGTAGTTGGCATTCAGTAAAACCTAGGAAATTAGTTAACAAATGTAAAAATGAAATGAAATTCACATGTAATGGAGGTGATTGAGTTTCTTTTAGTCATGTATCTCTGTAAAGCAGAATTGCATATCCCATGGCAAGAGTTTAGAACTTACAAACAGACACAGAAGGAAGAAAACTGCAGAGGACATAAACATGCTTGATAAAGTGAAATGATTACCATGATTCTAATAGAGTTTAAATATAATTTCTGGGAAGACTGGCTGGTCCTCATGAAAAGAGGCATTGAGATGTAGAGGAGAAGCCTATTTAGAAAACGCAATTAAAACTTTTATTCTGATCGAATGTGTTTTAGAACAGCATGGCAGAATGATTCATAAATAACACTGGTCACATATTTTAAATAAATTGCAAAAGTCTACTTTAATGCCTGGATCTCTGCCATAGAGTGTATACTATTAAGGAGTAATTATATGGAAGTGAATTTGCCATAATAGTTCATTTATTTATGCATTCATTTCATTATTCCCACGGTAAATATTTATCACAGAGGTTGGCAAACTTTTTCTCTAAAGGGTCAATAGTAAACATTTCAGATTTGCAATGCATACAGTCTCTATCATAAGTACAGAACTCTGTAAAAACCACTTAATTCTGCCTTTATCATGGGAGAATAGGCTTGGACAAAACGTAAATGAATGAACATGGCTGTTTCCATAAAACTTTAGGAACACTGACTTGGGATTTCATTTAATGTTCATATGTTAAAAAATATTTATTTTCATTTGATTTTTTTGTTTCTTACCATTAAAAAAACTAAAAGCATTTAGGTTTTGGGCCAGTTTTCTTTGAGTTAGGCCTTGTGCTAGGAGCTGGGTATATAAAGAAGAATATAATAAGGGTGCTGTACTCAAGAGCTTATTAAGAACTGACAGAATGAGACAAACCTAATTCCACTTCCCTGTGGTTTAGACTGCATAATACAGATCAGTAAAGCCAAGGTAGAAAAGCACTCCCAGCTGGCGGGCATTGCAGATTTCGCTGTGAAGATCCAGGTCTTCTCAGGAATAAAGCTCTCAGTGCATCCCAGACAATGAGCTGGACTCACGTAACCTTGGTACTTGGAAGTCAGACTTCAGCCTTCAGGAGGGAGTGCTAAAGTCGCCATTCAGGTCATTTAGATCAAACATACTCTGGTAGGATAAAAGCCCACTGACCTTTTAGAGATGATCTTACAGGGACAATCTTAAGCCAGCAAACCTGCCCCTGGGTATATGATGGCTTATAACTCAAGGCCTGGGAGAACTGGTGATTTTGTAAAAGAGGTCAGGTTCACAAGTTATCTAATCATAAACTGGGTTTGTTTTTTTTTTCCACCTATTTTATGTATGTGTGTGTGTAGAAGTTAAAAACAAGCCTTTATTTTATTCCTCAATTTCACCAAGTGTTTTCCTCCTATACCTGGACTTTTGTACTTACTATTCTCTTTGCCTGGGATCTCCTTCTTCCCCTCCCCCCTTTTTTTTGCAATGGGCTTGAGTTTCAGAGTCAGTATCCTGTTTCTACAGGGGCCTTCTCTAACCACCTGTTTAAAATGCCATCCACCCTGATTCACATGTGTAAACCATTTCCTGTTTCAATTTCTTATTTTTCTTCATTGCATTAAAAATATGTTAAATATTCTCAATGATGCTTATATTTCTCCTTTACTAACAGTTTATGCCAATATGAGCTCCATAATGTCAGAGAACTTTTATGACTAGTTTGCTGCTGTGTGTAGAATGGCTTCAATAAATATGTGATATAAGAATGTATGAATTTGAGAGATATTTATTAGTGAATTGGGTTGTATTTGGAAGAAGTTTACCTCTATAGCTGTGAGCGTCTCCCTTTCCTTTTCCTTTCTCTACCATCTCCCACCCATTCGTACTTTCAAATTAAAACAGGGGATCTAGAATCACAGGCCATTTTCAGTCTACAAATATTGGCATGCCTGGCATTGTGATGAAAGCTAAAGATATTAGAATGACTAAAGCTGTCCAGAACCTTAAGGAACCTGTAGCCTAATATGAAATAGAAATGTAAGTGGATTTTTGTAATGTAACTTCATTTGTGGTGAAATGCTATACTGGAGATGTGTCAAAAGTGACAGGGAAAGAAAGAAGAGGAAGGGGATGACTATCAGGTGGTTCCTGAGCCAAAGAATGGGTGCTCATGAAGTCAGCAAGAGACAGACTGGTGCGTGTAGCTTCCATAAACAGACAGCACCTGTGCTGCTGCTGTCCTGGTCACTGGCCACATACGTACAAGCAGCCTACAACCCAGGTGGTACGTATCGAAAAGCTACTTGTAGTCCAATCTCGGTTTATCTAACTCACACACAAATTGCCCGTGTGTAGAAAGGAAACCCCTCGATCACTTTAGCCATTATCCTCACCAGCCAGCCCAACACTGACTTAGCTTTTTGAAAAAANAAAAAAAAAAAAAAAAAAAAAAAAAAAAAAAAATCATCCCTACCTTCTAATAAGCAGTGAAGACTAATCATGGGCCTGGGATGTGTAAGGACAGGTCATGAATTTGGCTGTTTCTCTGCTGCTGAAAAACAAAACAATCGACCTTAGCCACCCCTGATTCAGAAGCCAAGAGCAGCGATTTGAGCTGCAAAGTGCCTTTAGAACAGTAGTTCTTGGTCCTGGCTGCAACTTTGACAAATCTGTAGTGATTTAAAAAATACTTAATATCTGGTCTCTATCCAAGATCAATTAGATCAAAATTTCTAGGGTATGGCCCAGATCACACTATGTTTAAAAAGCATCCGTGGTGATTCAAATGTGTAAGCTGCGTTGACAACACCACTTAATGTTAAATTTAGGTTACTTTTGCCTAAAGATGTAGGCCCAGCAGGGAGTACACAGTATGATTTAACTAATTCCCTATGCCTGCCTGGAGATCACTTGACTCAAAACAAAGCAAACTGCTTCCCAATCAGAAACCACCAAATGCAGTGTACACCTGTGTATTTTTGAGCCTCCAACTAAACTTTCCATTCTCTTAAGTTCATTACTAATAATTATTCTGTATCACCAATTTGAGCATCTTCACTTGGCCCTATTTATATTCCTGTTGGTAATTAAACTGCCATCCTTTTAGTTATCATCAGTTTGGTTATGCATATATTCCATTCTTTTGTCTGAAGTTAGGTGTAATTCAGTTGGGTAAGTTTAACAGCCATCATTATACACATGTTTTCTAAATAGCTACTTGTAGGTGAATTTACCTTGTGTTGATGGCAAACTGCCCATAAATGTTCAGTCAGCTGGAGAACTCCTTTGGCTAAACATTGACACAATCTATTTCTTTTATTTTTTTTTAAGTAATTTAATTTACTGAGATGGTAGTAATAGCCCATTCCACTTTGCACTATAGGGAAGAAAGGATATTTTTATCTACTTAAAAGCTAATAAAGACCCTCACTGTTGAAAAATATTCAAATCTCCCAATTGTTTCCATCAAGCAATGAATTTAAAAGAACAGAAAAAGAATTAAAACCCTAAAGTGTTAGCAAATAAGCAATAATGACAAAGAGAAACTTAGGGGAGGACCATTAAATTTATCTCTGCTTTAAAGCAACCTGATGCTCAAATATTAATACATAGGGCGACTATGAAAGGATGTCCTCTGACACTGGAAATAATAAGCATTGACACATAATTGATGAAATTAGCCATTTGTAGTAGTAAATCATAGGAGAAGATGATCTGTACGTGTGAGACGACAGAGAAGAGCTTGCAAAAGCCGTTCTCAAATCATCCGCTCCCCCACCCCCAACTATAGCTGCTACCCATGCCGCAGATCACAGGGCTTATTTACTTGGCTCTAACTGTTATACCATGCTCTGGCACGTACCCCCATGGTCACATTCTTGTATTTCCCCATCGCTACAGAGCATTCCCTTTACAGACTACCACCATTAGTTCCTATTTCAGAATGAAGCTAAATTGAATATCTAGATTGTTTGACATACTCCAGAGGAGTCAGACAAATTCACTACGCTGCACTTCATGATTTTTCTTGGCTATCACCCAGAATATAACCTCTTCTGGGAATCAAGACCTCCTTCACTCCATTTCTATAAGATTATTTTTGGTTTTCTCTACCCTAATCTTTTTTCTGCTTTTCCTACAAAAAATTCTACCCTCACCTCTCAAACCCTGGTTTCATGACTAACTACCCTTTTCCCCGAACTACTTCAGTGAAATGTGTACAGCTTCTTCTGCTGTGTATCATGATTTAATTTTATGTGGCTTCTGTATGGAAACTCAAAGTACCATGTCAGGACAGCAGATAATTTGTATTTATCATTCTGAAAACATGAAAAGGCTCCGTGATTGTTTTAACTCATCACATAGTAAAACTCATTGATTTAGACTAAGTAGGCCAGGTACTGTGGCTCATAACTGAAGCCCTGGCACTTTGGGAGGCCCAGGTGGGAGGATTGCTTGAGGCCAAGAATTTGAGACCAACCTGGGCAACATAGTGAGAACATGGCTCTATATACCAGGATATAACTTTTCAATGAAAGCCATAAATTACATAGCATTTTTAAAAATATAGTTTATGTCATGTAAAACAGGAAGTTTATGTTTAACTAACATCAGCAAGCTACTAGTGTCTTTTCTATCTCCTTGATGGGTAGAGTTTATGTCATATGACTGATGGTAAAGAGAGAACTGAGTGTGCAAGCAGAGTCTAGGAAGATTGAGGAGAATAAAACTTATGATAGAATGGCATTCTCTTTCTGCATGTTGCCTAGGACTGAGGCAGTAGGAAGTAATGAAAAGCTTCATAAAAGATTTTGTGACACATTGAGCAAAGGCAGCATACATTTGCTAGGGGGTTTATTCTCCCCTATTCTGGGAAAAAAACTGTGTTCTCATACCCTTTAGTTAGTGACATAACATTCTTTGCACTGTGGACTAAATGCTTGTGTCTTTCCAAAATTCATTTCTTAAAGCCTTCACCCCAAATGTGACTATATTTGGCAATGGGGCCTCTAAGGATGTAATTAGTTAAATGAAGTCACAAGGGTGGGCTCCTGATCTACTAGAATTAGTGTCTTTATGAAAAGAGATAACAGAGACTTCTCTCTCTCTGTCCTTGAACAATAATGGTCATGTGAGCACACAGTCTGTGGCCACTTACAACCTAAAAGAAGTGTCCTCAGAATGAAACCTACCTTGAAAGCATCGGAATTTTGGACTTCTGGCCTCCAGAACTGTAAGATGCAAATTTATGTTGTCTAAGCCACCTAGCCTATGCAGACGAGTTAGGAAGGCCCAAACATATGAATAGAGATTTTGGTTCTGTGAAGTGTAGTGCTGCTCTAAGAAATACCTAAAATTTTGGGCATGGTTTTGGATCTGGGTCATGGGTGGAGGCCAGAGGAGTTTTGAGGTGCATGCTAGAAAAATACTTCGTTGCCATGAAGAGATTGTTGGTAGAAATATGGAAGATGTTAAAGGCAGTTCTGGTGAGGAATCAGAAATAAAGAAGGTGGTTAGAGGGTATTCTGCTCATTGTAGCACTTTTAGATACACCCCTTGCCTCTACCCACTGGTTGTATTATATATATTCTTTTTAGAGGATATATAGACAACCAGAAACAGAATGGTGGAAGAAGTATGGATGATAAATGTCATTCTGGTGAGGTCTCAGATAGAAATTAGGAGCAGATTACTGGTCACTGAAGACTTTGTAAAAAGAACTCAGCTGAATGTGTTGTAGTATTTAGGGGAAGAAACATTTGTTAATGATGAAACTAGATATTTATCTAAGGAGATTTCTAAGCAAAATATTGCAGGTGCATCCTGGATCCTGCGGACTGCCTATAGTAAAACAATCAGATGCAAGAGATGAATTGAAGAAGAAATTATTAATCAGAAAGGAATCAGAACTTAAAGATTTGGAGAATTCTCAGCCCACGCATATTGAAAAAAAAAGGGAAAGCATGTTCTAAAGAGAAAAATAAGGCTGTGACTGGACCATTACTTGACAAAGTGATTATAGGATCATGTGAGCTGAAACACTGCCAGTTTGAACTAAGGGAGACAGAGAAAGTGGGAAAGAATGAAGAAAGGCTGCTGCACTTCTGGGGTCCCACAGGAGAAGACTATAAAGCTATCCAGCTGCCAATGTAAGTTTTCCCTTAAGAAAAGGGAAGAAAAGGAAAGTATGACCTGGAGGCTCTTCAGAGATCATTTGGGCTGCCGCTTGACCACAGGTCCAGGGGGAAAGACTGATTTCTCCTTGGTTTCAACATGCCAGGCTGTTGCTGCCTGAGCCTTGGGCGTAGGACCCCTGCCTGGAAAATTATGGAAGTGGAGTTGCCATCTAAAGTCATGGATGTGGAGTTACCATCCACATTGGTCCAGAAAATGGACCACCACCCATGTGGGCCTGGAAAGTAGGGCATTGAGCCAAAAAAGGTTATTTTTGAGCATTAATATCTAATGGAATTTGCCTTGTAATGAATTTTTTCGGGACCCATCACATCTTTCTTTCTTTCATTTCCCTCTTTTAGAATAAATCATCTATTCTATGCAAGGCACAGCATGGTACTTTGAAAGCACATAATTTGTCTGGTTTCTCAGTTCACAGCTAGAGAGGAATTTTGCCTCAGGATGAACTATATACTTTCATTCTCATCATATCTGATTTATGTGATATTATTTGAGAGTTTAGCGTTCATACAGGAAAAAGTTAATGTTTTAGGGGATGCTTGGATTAAACAAATGTATTTTGCACTCAAACAGAACATAGAATTTTGGGGAAGAGGAACAGAATATTACGTACGTATCCTAATCCTCAACATGGCTATATTTGGACATAGGGTCTAAGGTAAATGAGGTCATAAAGTTGGATCCCTGATCCAAGGATTAGTGCCCTTAACAAGATGTGATGCTAGAGAGTTCTTTTTCTCCCCTTTTCTCTTTTCCCACGCATACAAAGGAAAGGTCATGTGAGCACATGGGACTACTGTCTACTAACCAAGAGAAGGGGCCCGAGAATGAAGCCTTCATTGCTACCATTTTAAGCTTGGACTTCTGACCTCCAGAACTGTGATAAATAAGCTTCTGTTGTTTAAGCCAACCCATCTGTGGTATTTCGTTATGACAGCCTGAGCCTGCAAACATAGGCACCGTCACCATGGCCTGGGAAGGCTTTGCATGAAGACACGTGCATGATAACACAATGATGGAAGAAATGTAGCTTCAGCAGATGAATCATTTTGTGAGAAAGTATTGTTAGTTTTCTGCAGATGTCCAAAAACCTTTCTTGAAAGAGAGATGAGTGAAAGTCTGCATTTTAATAATTAAGTAGTTTTTGGTGGCATTTATCTAATTTATAGGTTCTGGACTGAGAAGAAGACCGCAGAGATCACTCCAGATGCTGTGATCTTTCTCCAGAGAAAGTACCTCTGAATTTAAGGAAGAGCCTACAGGAGCATGACCATTTATCCTTTCTTGAACATCTTCCTCCATTACCTAGTGCTGATCTTCATAGCATTTAAATGAGGATGGAGCTGGAGAAGGTTATACATGAGGGGAATTGTTGCTTTCTTGTTCCTTACTTTAAACATCCAATTGAAATCCAAGCTGAAGCCATTTATATATATTTAGGCTCTATTTCTCATGGTATCCAACTGGGGACCACGGCATTAACACATTTTCTTAAGATCCTGTAAGGCACAGTTTTCCTTGTCTTTCTGTGTTATCTGAAAGGACCACAACTACTGAAATGGAGTCCAGCCAACTCTAATTTAATTCATGTCTTTGGACTGCATATTGGTTAACCTCCTTTTGCCCCCTCAGTTCTTTTAACCACCCTTCTTTTCCCTGCATTGTGCCCATGGAGGCTTATTCTATGACTAGATTCCTTCATCAAGTTCCCTTGCTGTCTAACTTCGATTCGTTTCTGTAAGTGAGAGGCACCCAGGGGCAGTAGGGGAGGTAATATTTATTTCTTGCCAATCATCTCTGCCTTGCTACAGTTCTGAAGCGGCTGGCTTCTGCTACAACGGTAGTTGTCAACCTGGGACAATTTTGCCTCCTAGCAAACTTTTAGCAATGTCTGGAAATATTTTTGGTTGTGGAGACTGATGTCTACTGGCATCTAATGGGAAGAGGCAAGGGGTGTTTCTAACCATGCTACAATGTGCAGAATACCCTCTATCCCCAAAGAACAAAGAACTCTGATCTAAAATGTCAAAAGTGCAGCTGCTGAGCAACCCTAAGCTACAAATATAGCTCTTGTTAGATGAGCCCTCTAGACAAGCCCTCCTTCCAAGTTACAGCTCCTACTTAGGTCTGATAATCCTGTATCTTTACCTCTTCAGGTCAAGTGGAGAGGTAACAGCTTCCTGCTGTTCTGTTTGAATTCTTCACCACACTTTGCAGATCCTCCCCTTAACACTGCCCTTATTTCTACAAAGTTCCCTCTATTGAATTCTCTTTTTATTCAAACTTTTGAGGCATAGTATTTCTTTCTGGGATTCTGATTAATATGGATGTTTGACATCATCTTAATTTGCTTATTACATTAGAGGTGGAATGACAAATTTCTCCCATCTGTACTCATTGCTAATATTTATTGAGTGATGCCTCTGTGCCACCCATCTTTATGACTGCTTTATGTGAATTGAAAACTTATTTAGTGTTTGCAGCAATGCTATGATTTGGGAGGTAATATAATTCCCATTTAAAAAACGGTAAAATTGAGGCACAGGTGTGAAATGACTTGCCCAAGATCACTTACTGAAAGTAGCTCTTAAGCCTTGTGCGTAACTACTATCTCAAGTAGGTACACTGCCTTCAGAAATAAACCTGTCTATGATATCGACAACACAGAAAGCTGCAGTTGGCTTTGGTTTCTCATCCAAATGCGCATCACAAACCAGTTTTCATAGTGGCATTCAAGGCAAGTCTTGATGGCAGTCCATGCTCCCACTCTACATAGTGTTTGTTTTATTTTCTCTTTCTTTTAATTCTTTCCTGTTGTCCCGCTTCCCTTTTTCTCTTCCTTTGTTTGGTTTTCCTTTATTTTTATATGCCTCTTCATGTCCCCTCTTGCCTACTTTTGCAAAATGTAGGTTTGTCAAAAATCCACCTAAATGTTAAAATGGACTGGACTCCATCTTTTGAATCAGAATGACACTGGAACCATTAGGAACAGAAAGAATCTATGAAATATTAATTAAGCCTATTCCTGGGATTTAATGAAAAGTGAGGCATAAAATCATTTAAACATTAATTTTCTAAGTGCCAGTGCCTTGAAATGACAACATAAGCTAATTTCATAAGAAATTTGTGACATATAATCGATTGATTCTTAAAGACTATACTTAGGAAACAGAAAAAGCAGGTTTTAATTTATGTGCATATTATATAGAGATAGAATCTTTTTAAAAAGACAAAGTGATATAATTTATGTAAGGCCTTTGGTTTGAAATGTAAAATGTTGCTATTTGAAAGTAATAGCTTTTCTTCTCTAAGGAATTATGACAGTAGGGGAAAAGTATATTTGTTGCTTTATATGCAACACTTCTAAGAATGGTAACTTCTTCCGCCCATTTTTCACAACAAATATGCACAACACTTAATATCAAAAGCTGAGTTCAGCCAACACTATAATGAATTGATGCATTGGTGGATAACTGAAATAAGATTTTTTCTTAGAATAAATATTGGCTTTTCATTAGGTCAACTCAGAATTTAAAGCATGCAAAAAAAACTACCTAGGAATTGACGATTTCTTCAAAGAGGTTTAAATACTCTTTCTAGAGATATACAAGTTATCCATGCTTGGGGAAAACATTTTTTTTTCCCCAATTTCTATGGCTAATTGAGAGAAAGCACAACATAAGTGTCCTAAATTTGTATACGGAAAGATTTAGGACTGGACGTTTATGATTGTAAATTCAAAGAGCTCTTCTACTTTGCCCTTGTACAGGCACGAATATATCCTCAAAAATTAGAAAAATTAAAAATTCCTCATTATTTGTGGCAACTTTCTCTAACTATCTTTCATGCAGTGTGAGAACAAAGATATTCTCACTTGGCATTGCATAAGCTTCACTGAAATTAGGATCTGATTCCTACTGCATGAAACCGTTAAAGATTTCTGAAGGTTTCAGAGAGATTAATTGCCTTTTTCATTATTTGTAGGGTATAGAATATGCTGGGGACATGCTATATTGAAATTCACATAAAACTGACATGAAGAAATGTCTTCTCTTGATGTATCCATCAGCCTAGTTAGTGTTATGGAGAGGTTTGAACAAAGATATCAAATGAAGCATCTTGTGGCACAGTTTGAGAAATGACTCATCTTTCTTTGAGTGCCTTCTCATAATCACTAAATAGTTTTAGGAACAGTGGGGCTATAAAGAATGTATTTCATTTCATGGCCATAAAAAGAGGCAGGTGAAGGTCATTAACATCTTCATAGGACTAGGAGGAATGTTCTGCTCCCTTGGTTTCATAAACTGCCACCACTATTTAAGGAACTCCTATTTATTTAGACTGAAAAACACACACAAAAAAGTGGTCTCTAATGATTCCACTATATTCTTATTCCCAATCACATGTAGAACTACAAAAATGTCCAGATAACTACAATGAAGAAAATCATTTAGAAGATATTTGCAGTCTACTTTTGCCTTATTCTGTGTTTTCTGTGAACACAAACTTCTCTATTGGGAGTAGTTGACAGTGATAATATAAGCTAAGCTGTGAAAATAATTAGATGAATTGCAGGTTTGAGACGTCTCTAAATAAAACCTCATTTGCAACTGAAAAAAATAACAAAAACAATAACATGATTTTTATAACAAAAAATAACACGTATTTTTTCAGAATGCTGAGAAGTGGTTCTTCCATACCGCAGCAATAGCATCAACTCTAAGCTTCTTAGAAATACTGGCTAGCCATGTGCAGGAAGCAGAAACTGGACCCCTTCCTGACACCTTTCACTAAAATTAATTCCAGATGGATTAAAGACTTAAACATAAAACCTAACACCATAAAAATTCTAGAAGAAAATCTAGGTAAAACCATTCAGGACATAGGCATAGGCAAGGACTTCATGACCAAACACCAAAAGCATTGGTAACAAAAGCCAAAATAGACAAATGGGACCTAATCAAACTCCACAGCTTCTGCACAGCAAAAGAAAGTCATTAGAGTGAATCGGCAACCAACAGAATGGGAAAAAAATTTTTGCAATCTACCCATCTGACAAAGGGCTGATATCCAGAATTTACAAAGAACTAAAACAGATTTACAAGAAAAAAACAAACAAGCCCATTGAAAAGTGGGTGAAGGATAACACTTTACAAAAGAAGTCATATATGAGGCCAATAAACATACAAAAAATGCTCATCATCACTGATTGTTAGAGAAATGCAAATCAAAACTACCTCGAGATACCATCTCATGCCAGTTAGAATGGCGATCATTAAAAAATCTGAAGACAAAAGATGCTGGAGAGGATGTGGAAAAATAAGAACATTTTTACACTGTTGGTGGGAATGTAAATTAGTTCAACCATGGTGGAAGACAGTGTTGTGATTCCTCAAGGACCTAGAAATAGAAATTCCATTTGACCCAGCAATCCCATTACTGGGTATATATCCAAAGGATTATAAATCGTTCTGTTATAAGGACACATGCACACGATTGTTCACTGCAGCACTGTTTACAATAGTAAAGACTTAGAACCAACTCAAATGCCCATCAATGATAGACTGGACAGGGAAAATGTGGCATATATACACCATGGAATATTATGCAGCCATAAAAAACAATGAGCTCGTATCCCTTGTAGGGACATGGATGAACCTGGAAACCATCATTCTCAGCAAACTGACACAAGAACGGAAAATCAAACACATATGTTCTCACTCATAGGTGGGTGTTGAATAATGAGAACACATGGACACAGGTAGGGAAGCATCACACACTGGGATTTGTTGGGGGGAAATAGGGGAGGGACAGCGGGGGTGGGGATTTGGGGAGGGATAACATGGGGAGAAATGTCAGATATAGGTGATGGGGAGGAAGGCAGCAAATCACATTGCCATGTGCATACCTATGCAACAATCTTACATGTTCTTCACATGTACCCCCAAACCTAAAATGCATTAAAAAAAGAAAGAAATATAAATCATTTTTCCCCATTCCAGACCTACTTGATCAAATCACTGGGCTTGGGCCCAGGAATCTGTTTGAGCAGACCTGACATTACTCTAATGCATACCATGGCTTCGAGTGGAAGATGAAGACTCACCAGATGTAGTCAATTAGTCTGAAAGTCAATTGACTAGAGTTACCAAATAAGGGGAAAATATAAGTTTCAAAAAGGGGCTTAGATGGAAATTGGACTTTTTTCATGAACAATACCAAGTTTTAAATGATTAATAATGCATGTGAAATAGACTATGACTGCTATATTTTCTCCATTGTCATAAATCCTTGTCTTTCAAAACTGATAGAAAATATCAGTTCCTTCAGGAAACCGATTTCTTAACAAGAGTAACATTTTGCTGTTCCAAACTCCTGTCTCCATCATCCGTATTGACCATGTGGTGTTTTTTACTTTTCAATAATTGTCACCAGGGACCACAGGGGAACTGCTTTCTGGGGTAGCCTAATGTTCCGGAGGGTAGGGTTTGTGACTTGTACCTATGTAACCCCTAGCCACCTAGGACTATATCTGCAAAGCAGTTGATACCAAATACGTGTTCTCTATCTAAATGTTTGTTAATGTTTTAATTTTAAAAAGGCCAGTGTTTGTTGTTGTTGTTGTTGTTGTTCCTGGTTTGGAGTACATTTTAATTATTTTTAAAGGACGAGTAACTACCTGTACAATATATTGAGATCTTTTGATTAAAAGTGAAAGCTATGTAAAATACATCTCCTTTTACATATTAAGCATTTTTTAAAAACTACCAACAAAGTCATAGAAGGTCTTTTACCCCCCAGTAGTACAATTGAAACATTTGACATAACATAAAATATGCCTCCATTTTCATGCATTTAAATTTCTAATTGTTTCTCGATCCCTTGGAGAGCTTTTCTAGGTCAACTAAGTACTCACACTGTGCTACATGTTCCAAGAGTCCAAGTTAGCCTTTTCTCTGTAATCCTCAAAAAATAGAATGCTAGCACACGCTCCTCATTTATACAATAGTTAGAAAAGATCCTAAGAATAATTTGATTATTTGAGTGTCAAATGCAAGCCCTTACAGCTGTTAGATGTCTGGTTAATGATGTTATTCCTAGACCCTTAAAATTTAATATTTACCTCTTCTACTTTAGCTTCTAATCCAGATTTAATCCTGAAAAAAAACCTTTTTATAAGGTGACACATTGTTGAAGGTACAGTGACACAGTCACTGATTCCTCACTTTCAATTCAAAGAAATGATTAAAGGAAGAAAAAGATGAGGGAAGAGCCACAGGGTTTGGAATCACTGTATCAGCTCTTTGGAAACAGCATCAAGTCTCATTCATGTGCCATGACCTTAGAGGATTTCTGTGAGATTTAATGCAGCGGGAATGAGACAGAAAAAAGAAAACAATGGCTGATTCAGAACTACTCCGTCTGATTTAGATAAGATTGAAGCAAAATCCCATGAAAATGACCTTGTTTGTTAGAATGAGGAATGGAGGTGAGGTGGGACAGTAGCAAGGGCTCCAGGAAGAATCCCTCTAACTGCTGCGCTCCCACAGCTTTATTGAGTGGCTACTAGGAGGAGCTGAGGCTCAGCACTGCCTTGGCTTCTGGTAGCTTTGGCTAGAACACTTGCCTGAAGCAGGAAGAAAGCTGCCTGCTGTACCTCAAATTCTTGCCAGCTGAACAACAACAACAAAAGAAATCATTTTAAGACTGGCCTGGAAGGCACATCATGGAGTAAAAAGGCAGAAGTGAATCTAAACAGCAGGCAGAGGATCTTTCTTCTTACATACCCAAGGGACTGGTCCCTTCCTTTGCCTCTAATGCTGTAGAATTCTTGATTCAGCAGCCCCTTCAACCAACCTCACATCCAGGAGGACTCTTAACTCTCTGTATGTGATGATGAGGAGTTTGAGGGACACCTACCCAGGTGATTTTTGAGGAAAGTTGTAGTATAGTACTTCTTTTACCAAAAAGAGAGGGATAACGAACCAAAATAAACATCAAAACGTAGGGAGTAGGTATGAGACAAATGCCAAGATTGTTATAATTGTTTTTTTATTAGTAATTGTTGTTATTCTCTTACTATGATTTATAAACTGAACTTTTTAATCTCTTACTGTGACTAATTTATAAATTAAACTTTATCATAGGTATGGAATATGGAGGAAAAACATAGTATATATAGAGTTTGTGTCCATGACCGTATCCCCCTGCCTGCACCTGATCTCATCTGATTTCAGAAGTTAAGCAGGGTAGGGCCTGGTTAGTACTCAGATGGGAGTTTGGTACTATCTATGGTTTCCGGCACCCATTGAGGGTCTTAGAATGTATCCCTCAAGGATAAGGAGAACTACTATATGCCTTTTCTTTAATTCTTGCTGATTTTACAAACCAGGAATAACTTTCTCAAGGACCTGGGAGACAACTTTTTGAAATGTAATCATCAGG
Organism: Cebus imitator; assembly: GCF_001604975.1. Lineage (NCBI taxonomy): Eukaryota > Metazoa > Chordata > Mammalia > Primates > Cebidae > Cebus > Cebus imitator. Next base: position 358,515 of record NW_016107613.1, on the reverse strand, counting down.
AATAATGGTGCCTCTATCTTCCAGTCTCTGGGGAATTACAGGAGCCTAATTTGCATAAGTACCAATTAGCAAACCCAGATGGCCTAATCACATTTATCATCCTCCCCCATAATGGCCTCCGGTAGTTTTCCACTAGCTCAGTCCAGGGCTTAAACACTTTTCTGCCTTTGTTTCTAACAAAGTTCTATCTAATCTTTCTCTCTTATTGCAATAGTCTTAAATAAACTCTTTCTTGCCATTTAACTTTATCCAGCACAATTATTCTTTGAAAAATCTCATATCATTTTAGTAAAAGCTAGTATATTAGGCGGTATATATGCAAAAAAGTAAAATCACACATTTTCCATTATGATTTCATATAGTAAAGTGATTTCATTCTAGAAGTTGAATTTAAAGAAAAATGTTAATTTTAGATAAAGTGATTCAAAGTAAAGGAACAACTAAAACTAAAATATAATTAAAATTCCCTAAATTATTAAAATAATAAATTAAAAATTCCCTAAGATGTAATCTTTACACAGCAAAACACATTAATGAAATATATAAAACCAAAAACATTTTAGGGGACAGTAAACAAATAGAAATCTAAAGAGAAATTGAACAATTTCTCCTTTTAGACTTTTTTTTTGACCATGTGGGCACAATTATGAATAATGATAGCAGACATTTAATCCTGGAGTCAATACATTTTATTTACCTAGTATAACATATTTCCATAATTCTTAAATTCCATTAATGATAAATACATCTTCGATTTAATTATAGCTGTTTGAGAAAGAAATATATAGCCAATCTTTGAACAATATAAGGATGAAAGGCACCAGAGTCAAAATCCATGTATGTCTTTTGAGTCCCCCAACTTAATTACTAATAGCCTACTTTTGACTGGAGGTTTTACCAAGAATGGTCAATTAATATGTATTTTCTATATGGTATGCATTATATACTGTATTCTTACAAGAATGTAAGCTAAAAAACATTATTAAGAAAATCAAAAGAAAGATATAATGTATTTAGTACTCATTAAGTGAAAGTGAATTATGACAGAGCTTCATCCTTATTATCATCACGTTGAGTAGGCTGAGGAGGAGGAACATGTTGAAGGATTAGTCTTGCTGTCTCAGGGTGGCAGAGGCAGAAGAGGTGGAGGAGGTGGAAGGAGAGGCAGGAAAGACAGGAGAGGCAGGCACACTCCATATGACTTTATGGAAATGCATCATAATTTCTGTCTGACATTTTTTCTCCCTGAATTCTCTAAAAACATTTCCATATGGTACCAATATTTTTTCCACTGCTTAAGTTTCAGTACTTGTATCATAGAGAAATTCATGTAGTAAACAAAGTCAAAGTTAGCCTTGAATAATCAGAATCCTTTTGCCGGACTGTCGAATGTAAATTTGTTTTCTGGCACTGCTTCTTTCATGTCTTCTTTCTTAGGAGGAACTTGTTCAAAAGCACTCATCTCTGTGATGCTCTCTTCTTTCACTTCCTCTAGTGTGGTGTCTATTAGCTCTTGAATTTCTCCAAGATCCATATCTTGAAGCCTTCCCCAGCTTTTTGCATATCCACAATCTCTTCATGATTTTCTTGATTGGCTCTATCATAAATCTTATTAATTCATTCACAACATTTAGACATAGTTTCTTCCAGCAGGCATTTATTGTTTTGGGCTTGATGGCTTCTGCAGCTTTTTCTGTAAGGAGCATGAATCTTCAATGGTGTAATCCTTCCAGACTTTCATAATGTTCTATCATGGTTCTCTTCTACAACGTTGGCAATCCTTTTTGTATAGTACTGTGTGTAATGAGTCTTAAAGGTCCTTATGATCCCCTCTGATCTACAGATTAAATTAGAAGTGCATTTGAGGGCAAGTAGACCATTTCAATACCTGTGGTGTTTAACTCATGAGGTTCTGAGCAGCCAGGGGCATTGTTCAATATCAAAAAAACTCTAAGAGGCAATTTTTTACTGGCAATTTTTTTTTTTTTTTACTATAGGGACAAGTCATCAATAGAATCAATTTAGAAAAAGAGTTCTTATTATCTAGACCTTCCTTTTTAAAATAAAATAACTGGCAGCTGGCATTTATCTTATATCTTCAAAGCTCAGGTGTTAGCAGCTTTATAGATAAGTGCAGTCCTGATCATAAATCTGACTACATTTGCACAAAACAGTAGAGTTAGTCTATCCCTTTCTATGTTAAATCCTGGTGCTCATTTCTCTTCTTTATTGATAAATTTCCTTTGTGGTATTTCTATATTTTTCCTGAAGAGGGCATATTTTTTTTCCTGCATTGAAAATCTGTTCAGCTAAATATTTTTTCTCATCAATGGTTTTAAAAAAATGTATCTGAAAACTAATCTGTTGCCTCTTGATCATGTATATATATTTTGTATATTATATGTCTTATATACTGTAAGAATACAGTATATACTGTAAGAATTCAGTATATAATGCATATAATATACAAAATAAATATATATTCTTACAGTATGTAATGCATATAATATACCAAATATATATACATCAGAAGCTGCTTCTGCTGTTAGAATATATTGACATTTTCTCAAGCCAAATCTCTTTCTAAAATTATCAAACCATCCTTTGCTGCATTAAATACTCCAGCTTTAGATTTTTCACCTTCCTTTGGCTTTAAGTTGTCATAGAATGACTTCATTTTTTTCTCAAATTATATTAAAGTCTATATGTATGCCTTTCTTATAGCTATCTTGCACCCACATAAAAGCTCTATTTTAAATAAGAAATAAAACAATATTTTGCAAAACATGTAAGGTTTTTGGGCCTGCTGATATAGTTGCAGTGATTGCTTCACAAATTTCTTTTTCCTTTTTTTTTTTTTTTTTTTTTTTTTTTACTGTGGTCCTTACACTGGATTCAATTATCTTGAAATGGCAGGCAACTACAGCTACAGATCTAAACCTACAGTACATACCAAGCAATTCAGCTTTTTCTTGTAATTTTATGATTTTGTATGATTGAGAAAAGTTCCAGCATCACTAGTGGCATTTTCTTTGCATCCTATGATGTTATTTAAGGTTTACAATATTGCACTAAACATGTTTTAAGCAGATATTCACAACACTTGAGCTTGCTACAACAGCAACAGGTGATGACTATGAAATTATTACAGTAGTACAGTAATAAATTACTATAGGTAATTTTATGCAGTTATGATTTAATATTGTATCTCTGCATTTGTTAACATTTCTTTAAACTGCAAATGATGACCTGTACAGTCTGCACTTTTTTTGCTTACATTTTGATACCTTTAACTTGTTATATTTGTATACATCTTATAGTCATGAATCATAAAAGAGCCTAGTATCTACATATATTTTGTGCGTTCATGACATACCTAATTTTTTCTGATTTTTTTCTATATTTTGCAGTTTGCATTTTCAAATTGTCATAACTGTCCAATTTTTCAACATATTTATTAAATAAATCCTTATATAAGTGAATCCACAGTTAAACCTATGTTGTTCAAGGGTCAGCTGTTAACACATACAAGTATACATTACACTGATTTTAAATAACTTACTTATTTCAGAAAATTTAAATTGCTATTAGGGAAGTAATTTAAAGTTTTTTTGGAATTAATAAACCACCATATAGTAAATTGTTGAAGCTTTTATTCAAAGATTATATAGTTCTTAAAAAACCTTTCTAATCTTTATTCTTATTCAGCTGCATATATATAAAAAGCTGAACACACACACATTAGAGATACACATGCTTAGGTGCAGGAAGTCTTATAGTACAAGGGTGTTCAGACAAGCATTATTTACAAAATGATCAGAGATAATTAATATTGGGAAGACTTCATATTCGACCAACATTGAATGAATAAATATATCGCATTATTTTTCTCATTACCATAACTCTTATCCAATACTAAGCAATAAGCTAAATGTTGTGTTATCATTGGGTTATGTTGGTGATATTTGGGAATCCAGCGTTCCATACATGAAAACAATGCTAATTTTAAGCAGAATTAAATTAAAGACAAATAATATTTGGAAAAGTATTTTGTGTTTTAGTGTATTTTTTTTTAAATTTCAATGGTAAAATACGCATAATAAAAAATTTACCATTTTAACCATGTTTAAGTGTACAGTTTTGTGGCATGAAATACATTTACATTGTTGTGCAACATCATGACTATCTACCTCCAGAACTCTTCATCTCAAACTGAAACTCTGTACCGATTAAGATGTAACTCCCCATATTCTCCCTCCCCAGCCATGGCAACCACCTATTTAGTGTAAATTTTCAATAACATGCTACTGTGAAAAGTTTCTCTGGAAACTAAACTAGAAAATTAATGGAAATTAATCCTGGATTAAAACTAATCCAGGGTTAAAACTCAGGTTATCGAATGTACAAATTTTACAATACCATTTGGCAACCCTATTACCTATACAAACCTTTTGCTCCACTTGGATATTTCCTGCAAGTACTCCACCTATCTGAGATCAGACAAGTAGAAAATAAATTCAACAGTGCAGCATATTTTAATTGCAATGCTTAATTATGAACATTTCAGAGTAAGATGGGAGAAGAATATGTATGACTTGATAGTATAAAAGAGTCATAATAAAATTGCTTAGTAATATCCAGATTATTCATTAGTAAAAATGTAGAATTGGAGAGTCAACAAAATGTCTGTATGTTAAATAGAGTTGCTACTTGAATTTTTTATGTTTTATTGTGAAAGTGAGAAAATACAAATAATTATTTTTGGATTTTTAAAAATAAAATTTTGTATTTTGAGCCAAAACAATCCCCAAATTCATAATATATTATTATTCATCTGTTTTAACATTCAGTCGTGGCTATAGTTGTATTACATCCATAAATAGAAAGCATAAGTACCACTAGATTAATGTTTTTGAGAAATAATCCAATTTCTTTTATTAAATACATTATTCAGATAAATAAATTATAGTACATTAACACATGCTTTATAATCCTATGCAGACTTTGAAAATTACTTGTATTATGGAAGAACCTACTTAACGTCATGAGAAAATGTTCATATATATAGTCAAATGGAAAATGTAGGTAATAAATTATTATGCTCCCATTAAAATAAATCAAACACACACATGTACATGTCTATATATACAGAGATATATGAATGCTGTGTTTTTCTCACTGGGTGATAATATTAAGCTGATATTTAGATTTCTCTTTTGTTACCATGTAAAGTAAACAAATGCAATATTTTCAAAATAAAGTATTCTATGTAATTGCTTATTTAAGTTGTATTTACTATGGGACACCACTGATTTTGAAATGATCAATGTAATGTTCTCTTTACTTCATGCATGAATAGCTTCCTAAGATCTTATTAATATCATCTTTCTGCATCTGAACACCTTTATAAAATACCATAACTGTGCTGGCTAGTAGTATTGTCAAGACTGAATTCTTTTTGTATTTTTTAAATTTATTTGTTTTTACAAAAATGAAATACAAAGACAGTTAAGTAAATATGCCTTAAAGGAAAATAACTGTTCAGCCCAGCATGTAATAAATGCTTTGATTGTGGAATCAATCATTTTATAGAAAATTAATTCAGTTCAAATATAGACTCACACACACAAAAATGAGTGGCAGATTGCACTTTAGAATGCACTACATCAATTTAGGACTTTCATTTTATTCTATTTTATCCAAATTTCATATGGACAACTTTCTGTAGCTGTCACTCTTATAATATGGCTGTATCAACGTTCAATCTAGTCTGCAGTAGGAATAAACTATTTAGATGTCAGTCCTCCAAAGATATCTTGCTACCCTCATCTTGAATAAGGAAGTATAAACAATTAATTGAAAATGCTGTTCTCGTGTTCACATTGGCATTTACAATTGAACAATCTGCATAAAATTTAGGAATGAAGACTTTAATAATTGATTTACGGTATTTGTAATGAGAAAATAATTTTCTCAAATATGGGACTACAATGAGCATCAACTTATAATGATATACTTTATAATCTAATATGTGTATTTATTGAACTAGCTCAGGAGCACTTCTAATAAAAGCACATTTAATGAGAGTGATTTTGGTTGGGAATGAAAAGCAGATCATATGTTAGATCTTTTGGGTATCTCAGTCTCTAATCAACTTTTTAGTGGTAATCCAGGAAGGATCTTAAATTTATCTTAGAAGATGTTTCTAGTGTTTAGATTTTCTACCAGTAATTTCACCTGAACATATGTTTGTAATAGCTTTCTTCATAAAAAGCCATAAGTAGGGTAAGTGGCTAAATAGTACATGTTAAAATATTAAAATAAGACTTTTTTCATTCTTCTCATATTTGTATAATTAAGATGTCAACACTTAGTGGAAAATAAAATTTATTTTGATGTATGAAAAGCTTAACAAATCTATATTTAAACAAATGCATGGATTTAAGCCATCATCTTCTTGACTTTATTTATAATGATGGATGTTAAAAGATAAAGATCAGCCAGATAGAACCTACAGAGTTCCCTAAGAAAGAAAATGCCTTGCCATGGGTAGAAATATCTGCAGCAAAAGGTAATCAACTGCACTTGACTGACTTCTGAACAATATGCAATTTAACTCAATGATACCTAGCTGCTCCTATCTTTTTAATAGTTTGTGAGTCCAGAAGACATAAGCTAAATGAGTATCTTGGCAAACTACATTTTTAACCCTCACCTCAAATTCAACTTCATCTGGGAACCTTGCCATAACTGATAAGAAAAGAAGTACAAATTATTTTCTATTCATAGAGCAATTTATAAAGAAAGTCTCTAGCCTATCTTCCCAAACGAACCATGAACCGTCACGAATAAGCCAAACTTAAAGCAATATTTTCCAAGTGATCAATTTTCTTTAAATTATAAGTTTGAAAATGGCAGAGATTGTATTAGTTAAGAATATTTGTAACAAATAGAAAGAAGCAAACAAAACAAAACAAAACAAAAAAACCCACAAATGATGAATAGGTAAATTGGTCCACCAATATTCCTAACATTTACTTAACAGTATTTGTATCTTTTCAATTCTTCCATGGCAATTCTTTCATTGTCACAGAAGTCTTAAAAAAAAAAGGAGTTATAACTGAATTAATGAGAATTATGAATACAATATATGCCTTGAAGCTCTTTTAATCCTAAGGAGTTGTCTGATTCAATCTTCGCTACCTTTTATCCACATTAACATACAGATGAAGAAAACAAAAACAGAACTAAGAGCAGAGAGATAATTTGGTTTTAAAAATATCTGTGGGAGGTACAGATGCATTCAGACAACTTCCTCCATTTCTTTCATTCCTGCTTTCTAAGCGGTCCCCTTTCAGTTTCTTCATATTGTGTCAACAAATTATAAGATTGCAGCAAAGGAAGACATCATTTTCCTGGTTGACAAACTAAAATAGTTCGTTTAAAGAATGCAGAAGGAATTTGAATTTCATATTGCTTTCCTTGCTGTTTCTTTTCTTCATGCTAATAGAATCAAAATGAAAGCCCCCTAGTCAGCAAGTTTTTGACACTCTGATTGGCTGAACACAATGAAAAGCTGTTAGGGACAAAATTTAACTACCATTTTTTGTTTGTTTGTTTGTTTTCAATTTCCAGCAATGGCCAGGTGACTTGTGGAACACAAGGCATATCTAAGGGAAGTACACAAGGATGCCTATGGAAAATTCCCACTTTGTTATCAATGTCTGGAGAAAGACAATACATGTGGCAAAGGAAATGAAAGGACTGTGATCATGTCGTAAAGGAATGAGTCATTTGTTAGACAGAACAGACATTTCTAATGGAAGAAAAAGAGAAAGGATGTGGAAAATAAAAATGATCTGGGAAACATGTTGATTATGTGGGAGAAGATTACTCCAGAAATAATTTAGAATTCACAATGGGCATAAGAGATTTGAATTTGCATTATAAATATATAGCCTACTATTACTGGCAACTTCCTGCTCATAATTATTTTCATCTCTTTTATTTTTATTGATATATACAGTCTGCTCTGCATAATCTCATACATTGTCTTCTAACACTTTATACATTTCCAGATGTCAAGATTATCAGGTGGCAAGTCCGTTGTCTACTCAGGTCAATACAAAATATTTAATAACTGGGTGTTTGGCTGAAAATGGAGAGTGGAGATTAAAAACAGGGAGAGGAAAAAAGAAAGGACGTTTTTATGAAGTTAGGAAAATTTAGTGTTTTGGTTAAATTGAACAAATATTTTCTATTTTGTGAGGATTAAAGATCTATAGGGAAAACTTTGTGGTTCAGTGGAGAACTTTGCATTGTCTAAGCACACTTTTTCAGGTTATTTGATTCTGATCCCATGGGACTTACTTTACAGCTATGAAAAGAAATTCTTATCTCAAAACAATATAGATATTCTAGACAGATAAAGGTTCAGTTGATTTTCTTTTCTGTCTGAGGAAAAAGCCAGTTTCTGTCTGTCAATTCATCTCACCATTCCCTTCAGCATATTTGTGCTTCTTTGACTTCTCTTAGCCAATTATAACATCTGCCTGACACCTTCATTTTTAATTAAGTAAAATATTTAACAAGAATTTCTTTATGTCTGTATGATACTAATGATTTTATACTTCGAAATACTTAACAAAGTTAATATATGTAAAAACAACAAGAACCTTCTTTGGTGTAGGAAAAGATGAATGAATGTTACTGCTGTTATTGATGCTGTTAGGAGACAGCATTCTTGATTCTAAGTGCTCTGATACCATCATGCTTAAAACTGAAGAAGGTCAGCCTGCAGTAGGAGAATCAAGTAAATAAATAGTTCCAGTAGAATGTGTTAACATATGTAATTGAGGTAAGTACAAGGTCCAACAGAAACATAAATAGAGCAGCAATTAACTGTGCCTTAGTGTCAAGAGAAAAACAGTTGAGAGAGGACAACATCTGAGAGTTAGATAAGAAAAGGAGTCACATCATTTGCCCTAGCTATCCATCTTGAATAACTATTATCAGAAATTGCAATATTATGAGCAGAATCAAGACAAAGGCAGAGAGTGAATAAGCTTTCTTTTACTCAATCAGAACAAAATGAGCTTGAACACAATGTCACACTTACTGGTACTCGGAAGTCAGCAAAGATACAAAGTGTAGTATTCTCTATTTAACCTGTGTAGACTTAGCAGAGGCTGAGATTAATGATAGCCAAGGAAAAACAAGCGAGATAATTTCAAAATAAGTGCAAGGAAGTTTATAATGTAAGGTTAAGTTTAGATCAAAATTTAATGGTGACTTTTAAAAGATAATCATAAGAGAGAAAAATAATAGCACAATCTTATAGCACTGTATGTCTTTCTTCAATGTCCTTTTATATTTATTCTATCCATGTAATTTCAGAAAGCAGACCCTGTGAATTTTTAGGGAGAAGGAAGTAATAACACTATTTTATAGTTAAGAACTCAAACATAGAGACGTTTTTATATTAAACTCTGTGATAATAACGATAAATGTTTTTGTGTCTATGAAGTTTATAGTTTCCAAAATAATTTCTAGATACAGTGTTTCCTTTAATTCCCTAACCAGTAGTGGAAAAAGCTTTTATTTTCCACATTGTACAGATGAGAAAGCTAAGTCTTAGAGATATAAAGCGTCTTACACTGAGTTAAACAGCGAATGCTTGGCATCCTGATTCTCTGGTTATGCATTCTGTGCTTTTTTTTTCTTTTTTTTTTTTTAAATCACAAAATGCTTTTTAGTAAAAAGGAACCCTATACTTTAGAGATGCTTACTTCCAGCCTATGTTGCACTCACACTCCCTACCTCAAAGGGAGCACCCTGGAGTGGGGTTGCCACCACCTGGGAAGGATGCTCACTGTTTTCTTGACACCAAGGCACTGTATGTGCTAGAAGAAACAGTGATGAAAGGCAATACAAACAGCAGGGAGAACACAGGAAAAAAGATGGTCAAGTCAGTGATATTTGCCTTCAGAAGTCTCCACTTCCATGTTCCATACCACTGATGTCACCCACAACCTCTTAACCTCACCACCCACCTCCGCTCTAGTGACCCTCTCTTCCCATAACAATCACCTTCAAAGATTAACTCAAACAGCCTGAGTTGTAAGGCAGGACTTCTTTGGAGGACTCCTGCCTTAATAAATGCATGAATTAAGAGGAAAATTCAAAAGCATAACGAGGCTTTGTTTTTAAGTTCCTGTGACACCAGCAACATATCTTTTTATAATATATTGTATTTGTTTGTTTGTTTATTTAGTGTGAACATGTTACTTCAGGTTAAACCTCCTCTGTGGTTTCCAATCCCCATTTATTCTTGAGTCTGATTCACAATCATGAAAAGACTCTCTGTCATTAGAAGGAGTGTTAATCTGGAATAACCAGCTTATAGGTTTTCAAGCTTCTGGATAAAGGTTTCAAAGAGATGGAACTCACAGAGAACAAAGGTATGGTGTCTTCAGATTATTATTCTTTTTTGCATGTTTCCTGGTTGGGAGATAACTGAGTCTATTTTTACTTTAGGGAAATTATCAACACTCTTTTATCTCTAGCTCTTCTTCTACTTCACTTTTAGATGGGTTGGTTCTCTCTGGCAGCCCCCAGTACCAAGGGCTGCTTGCTTGGATGAGTTGCCTAAGGTGTGTGTTCTTATGGGACAGCTCTACTGTGGGAATTGGATAAATGCTCCCTCTTGTTCCTTCATTCTCCTAGATTCCCTCCATCTTTTCACCACTGTCTGAGATCTTTCCTAGCATCAGAAATCTTGCTTTACTTTTAGAAGTACCAAAGCAGTTTTTTCCACCAGAGTTAATGAAGAGGGTACCACAAGACTGAGCCTAGTCTACTATACTTTGGTTCCAGACTATCAGTTGAAGTTCAAACTAATAATAAGATAATATTGGCTCTGCTTTGTCAGCATGATGGTATGGGGATATGGGGTAGGATCTTCATGGATTGCCTCTATTTTTGAGGGATTTTTTTTTTTTGGCTCTGGATAAAGAAAGAGACATGTTAGGAGTTCTAATATTTTTTCAGTTGGAAAGATCTTAATTAGGACCTAATTCTCTCTGGACGCCTACTGCCTAGGTTGGAATCTCAGCTTCGTACCTTCCTAGCAGTATGATCTTAGGCCAACCTCAATTTCTTCCTCTTTAAAATGAGAATAAAAATAGAAACTATTTCAGAAAACACTATGGGGTTTAAATAAGAGAAAAAACATGTAAAATCTTAACAGTGTCTGACACATAGTAGCGCTCAATAAGCATTAGCTATTAATAAAATAATTCCCATTGTTATTTCTCATGGATAGCATTAGAGCTTCTGAATTTGGGGAACAGTATCTGTCATGTTGCTTAATTCGATAGACCCCCAACCTCAGAGAAATTTAATAGGCTGAAATGTTAATATCTCCCTGTTGATATAAATCAACTCTTTGATCATATTTGATACAATTTCACTGTTTCTGCCATAGAAACAGTCTAGTGTCAGACTTGGTGTGCTTCTCTACTGGAAAACATGATTTAGGCAGTGATGCTACCTGACTGGACCCCACAACAGGTTGTATCAGCCACTGAGTAAGCTGCTGTAATGGAAGAATGTGTTTCCATATTTCACTTTAAACATGGAAAACATGGTCCAAAGAAAGTATCTTTCCGGTTACATGATAAGCCAGGATGATGGTTATAATGACAAAGAGGTAATTACTGGGGATATAACACTGGCTGCTACTTTGATGGCTTCACATGATCCAGAATGGACATTCTCTTGAACTTGCTATGCCATAAGGCTACTTCTTCTTAGGTGACAACTTGAAACAGAAAATGATAGAACCACAGACTATTAGAGCTGGAAGTGATCTGGAGATATGGCTTGCCAAAACCCTAACATGTCTCAAAGACAGGTGGAAAAGGCTTCACAGAGAAACTTACCAACCTTTACTGAGATTATTTCAATAATACTGGGAAGCACCATTTATCCAAAGACACGTGCTCAAACATTCCCATGTTTATTCATAGATTTGAAACTCAGTGAAAGGTATTTTGACTATAAAATTAGAATGTAAGTTTCACAGATAAATATCAGATGATTTATTAGATAATTTAGAGAAAAAAATCCAAGGACATCGCTTGGATACTGAGTAACAGTATCCAAGTGATGTTGTATAGAAGGAAGACAAGGGACTCAGGTATTTAGGAAAGAAATGGCAGATCTCTACTTTAGCAAAAATATTCATAGAGCAATAAATCTCATCCTACTAAATATATAGGACAAGAGAAAACACAGGACATTCTTCAAAATTGTACACAAAACTTTCTCAAGCTATGAGAACCAGCTAAAGACAATTTCAGTGTTTATTATAACCTCATATGCAGAAATGCCACAGTGAAAACTGGTGACAGAACCAGACATGCAGAGCTGCATTCTACAGATACGCAGCAGATAGGCTGCAGGTTTCACAGGTATACTTATTTTGCCAACAGTATTTGTCACAGAAAATCAAGTCAAAACATTATAATAAGCTAGTTTCCAATATGAAATAGACTTTCAAACCCAAGAGAATTCCTAAGGAAAGGAAAATGAAAAACCAAACAAAAAATTCTTAACTAGCTTAGCCTATCACCCACTCATGTTTTTGTATCAGATCTGGGTCATAAATTTCATTACTTTCCAGTTTTCTCCATTATATTGTTCCATTTCAGAAAGAAAGTCAGACCTTATTTATCTAAGCATACAAACCTGGAGGCAAGCAGAATACTTAAAATATAAATGCCCATATTTAGAAAAATAGAGTTTTTCTAGTCCTAAAAAAGAGAGCTTGCAGAGTAAGAAAAGATGATCATGTACATGGCTTTTGGTATAATACTTTACCTGTAGTACAATTATGTTTCAGAATTTTTAAAATGTAGATTAAGTCAGCTTAAAAACAACAACATAACCATAAAAACAAAAACCTTCACTGTTTAAGATGAAAGTCATAGGCTGCCACTTTATACATTAAATTAAATATCAACCTCCAGAGACAAGGAATCTAATAAAATGGAGAAAAGTGATTACAGAAGGCTAATGTTCTACTCTAGGAAACATTTATCTGACACATCTTCCATGCAAAACACTGCTGGGAACTATGGTGATCCAATGATAGAAGGACATATATAAATCCCTCCAGAGTTTGTTGTATATTAGGAAAGGGGTGTATGTGTGTTTGTGTGTATGTGTGAATATCACATTTAATCATGTGCCATCTACGTTATTTCTTCTAGTAACAATCAGAGAATCAAGTATGTCATGCAATAGAAGCTGCTTTATGGGTAGTAATGTTGCTTCTGCTAATGATTATTTCTCTGTTGGATACTTGATGAAGACCCTATTATAGACCTCTGGAATTTTTTGTGCAGCTCTTCCTCCTTCAGTATATTTTTTTCTGTAATTGCCAGGGGCTAAGGACTCTCAATTCCTTCTCTCTTCAGCTTAGAGAATTGGCTTGTTTCTGGTTTCTCCCTGCACTGTGGCTTGGAAACACATTGAAAGCAGTAAACTGGAGGGAAATCATTTCTGCATTGCTTAATGTCCACTGTCCTGAAAATCATTGTTTCATATATTTTGCCTAGGTTTTTGGTTGTTATGGGTGGAGGGTGAATCCCGTCTCTGCTACTTTGTCTCGCTGGAAAGTGGAAGTCTTCACTGATTCTTTACTACTACTACTTTGAAAATGTTACTCATTTGCCAGTGAGAAAAATTGAGGTTTTGGCAGTATTGGATAACTTCCTGAATGTCACATAGAACTTGGAAGTATGGGTTAATATCTTTACTCAAGTCTTTAGGCAAGAAGGACCCAGGGGCACCTTGAATGGCATGAATAGCGTAACCTATTTAGTCTAGGTTTTAGAGAAAACACTCACCTCTTGGTGTTGTCAATATTGTTCATTTTTCCTTGACCCTTTCCTGCATCGGAGTGGTTAGATACTAAGTGGGTCATGAGTTAGCAAACAAATGCCTCTGGCTACTCAATGACAGAGTTGAGTAGATGGGACATAGATTTTCTTAGCCACAAAGCCTAAAATATTTACTCTTTGGCCCAGTACAGAAATACTTTATCAACTCCTAAAGAAAAGTAATCAAGTATTTTTTTTTTCAGACTGCCTTTGTTCTAAACATCCACTTTAAGATAAGTTGGATTTTGATGAATTATTTGTGGACATAACTAGATATAAGGAGCTACATTGTATTTTGATATGGAAAATCCCCTAGCAATAATGTAGAACTTTCTCTTCTTCACTGTGCTCTTGGTAAGCTTTGAGGGGCTGTCAGGGATAAGGGCAGAAGAGGAAACACAAGACATAGTAGATGAAGATTCAATGATACATAATACACAGTTTACCAGCCTTTGCAAAGTGTCTTCCATTTCAACACAATTGGGCACATTTTGCCTACCAATATGAATTTATAAAGTTGAGTTGAGATCCAAGAGACAAATTGCTGATCAGATCTCTGAGAAACACTTGTATTGCTGTAAGCCTGTAAGAAGGTCACAAATACAATTTGTATGATCTGGGGAATACAGTATTAGTGGGATGGTAATTGTTTCTATGGGACACAGAAAAGATTTCTAAGACTTCAAGATACTAGTACAACAATGTCCCGCTTACATTTTAGAGAGGGTTTTTCTGTGGGTTTCTAATAGTAATCTGCATAAGCCAAAACTGGGCTAGGGAAGTCCAACCAGAAACTAAGAATTGTAAAAGCTGTTGTCAGTCTCCTGAGCAACATCCCATACGGAGAGAAGACTTGATTTTATGGAATGATTGATGAGCAGTTCATATTTAGACCAGAGGTGAGTTCACTTCAAAGGAACAAAAGATTACTAGGTAAGCTTGTAGCTTATTGAATCAGACCTTCTTAGATTACCTGCTTGTTTCATATACTCAAAAAAGAGGAGGAGCTGTATCCTTAGATCAGAGATAATAAATACCTGCATTAATATGAAAGGAAGTTAGGTGCCAGAGAGGAAGAAAAGTGAGCCTAAGGAAAAACAAAGGATAGTGTATACTGCTACAGTCTCTAAATACTGCCAGATGACTAGTTGGTTTTACCAGATATTCCAGTTATTTTGTTCTAGTTGTGAACAATATTTTCTTTTCTTTCTTTCAAAAATTCATTTATTAATGGTATAGGCAAATATTTGTACCCCATCTATGTTCTATTTAGATTTAATTTAATTGCTTTTTAAATTCTATGTGATTTTTATTTATTTTACTAACCAGGCACCTATACCATTTTTAAAGAGCAATAATTTCATCTGTTTCTCTGATATTTACATTTTTGGTTTATTTTCTTCTTATTTTAGAGAAGAGTTTTTCCAACTCAACATTAGTGACATTTTTGACTGGCTAAGTCTTTGCTATGAGGTGCTGTCTTCCACCTTTGTAGGATGTGTAGCAGCCTCACAGACTGTACCCACCAGAGCCAGTAGCATCAATCTCCCAAGTTGAACAAACAAATTGACCCTAGACATTGCCAAAGTTCCCCTTGGAGGGCCAAAATTATTCCTGGTTAACTATTCCACAGTTTTAGAAAAATTAAGATTTAAATGCTAAATTTAAACAATAGTGTGTAGACATTTAAGAAGAATAGCTTAATAATCTAAGGGTGAGTGTGACTTCACTAAAAGCTATAAAAATTGACAGATTTTATGCAAATAAAGATAATTCTATATGGCAGTTAGTAAACTAAAGTAAAAATAGCTTTAACACAAGTGGCAGAGATAGTGATAATATGCTCCATTCCCACAGAATTTACTGACAATATTTTACATTATTATTGTGGACAAAATATATGGATAGGCAATGATATAAAAAGGTGTCCAAATCCGCAAATAACCAAAAAAAATTAAATTAATGAAAAGTTTGTTTTGCACTTTAAAAACCATTTTTAATTGACAAATACAAATTTCATATTTTTATTGTATACAATGTCTTGTTTTGAAATATATATGCAGTTCATCCTTCATGGCTGTGAGTTCTATATCCATGAATTTAACCAACTGTACCAGGAAAATTAACCAAGAAAATTAACCAAAAATCTATACTGAACATTTACAGAATTTTTACTGTCATTATTTCTTAAATAATACATTTTAATGACTATATACACAGAATTTACATTGTGTAGGTGTTAAGAATAACCTGGTGATGATTTAAAGCATATGAGAGAACCACATATATACCTATATCTATATATGTGCTCTCTCTATATGTGGTATATATATGTATATGGTATATATATATAAACCACATTTTATATATATCATATATATGTGGCATATACCACATATATTAATAAATGTGGGGGGTGTGTGTATATATATATTATACACACATATAGAAGAAAATGTAGTATATATACATATAAAAATGTAGTGTGTATACATGTATTATATGTACACATATGTATTATATATATAATACATATGTATTATATAACATATATAATTCATATGAAAGCTTTTTAAAGAGTATTTGAAAAAAAGAGTTAACATGGCATGTCTGAAAATACTATCCTCATTCTTTATCAATTTTCTTTATCCATTCATCCATTGATAGACACAGGCTGATATTCCATCTCTTGGGATATTATGAATAATGAACATGGGCATGTAGATATACCTTCTACATACTGATTTCATTTTCTTTGGATACTTATTTTGTGAGGCCCACATTACCCTGATACCAAAGCCAGATCAGGGCACTATAATGAAAGAAAAGTACAGGTTAACATCCCTGGTGAACGTGTATGAAGAATCCTCAGAAAAACACCAGCAAACTGGATTCAATAGCATATTAAAATAATCATTCTCCACGATCAAGTGGGATTTATGCCTGGGAAGCAATGATGTGTCAACATACCAAACTCTACAAATGTGATATACCACATTAACACAATGAAGGACAAACATCATAGGATCATCTCAATAGATGCAGAAAAAACTCTGGACAAAATTCAAGATCTTTTCATGATAAAAACTCTAGAGAAATTAGATATAGAAGGCACGCACCTTAACAGAAAAAAGGTGATATATGGCAAACCCATAGGTAACATCATATTAAATGGTGAAGAGGTGAAAATGTTTCTTCTAAAATCAGGAACAAGACAAGAATGCCCACTACTGCCACTTTTATTCAATAAAGTATTGGAAGTCCTAGCCAGAGCAATTAGGCGAGGGAAAAGAATAAAAGACATCTAAATTGGAGAGGAATAAATTAAATTGTCCCTATTGTCAGATGTCATGATCTTATATGAAGAAAATTCTAAAGATTTCACCAAAATAAAAACCCTGTTAGAATAAATACATTAAGTAAAGTTATAGGATATAAAAACAATATATACAAATCTCTGGCATTTATATATACTAACAACAAACTATACAAATAAGAAATCAAGAAAACAATTCCATTGACAATATCTACAAAATAGTCTTAGGAGTAAACTTAACCAATGAGATAAAAGATCTGTATAGTGAAAACAAAAAGTAATTGATGAAATAAGGGAAAAAGGGTACAAATTAGTGGAAACATATCTTGTATTTATGGATGGGAAGAATTTAAACTGTGAAAATGTCTATTCTGCTCAAAATGATCTATTGATTCAGTATAATCCCTATCAAAAGTTCAATGGCATTTTTTCACAGAATAGAAAACAAAATTTTACAATTTATATGAAACCACAAAAGATCCCAAAGAGCCAAATAAATCTTGATCAAAAGTAACAAAGTTGGAAGCATCATACCACCTGACTTCCTTCAAAGTATACCACAAAGATATACTAACCAAAACAGCACAATGCTGGTATTAATAACAGACACATAGGTAAGTGGAACAGAATAGAAAACCCAGAAATATATCCACACATTTACAGTCAATTGGTTTTTGACAAAGTGGACAAAAATTCATAATGGACAAAGAGCAGCCTCATCAATAAATGGTGTTGGGGCTATTGGATATTCATTTGCAGAAAAATGAAATTATATTCTTATCTTATACTATACCTAAAAATGAAGTAAAAATTGTTTGGAAACTTAAATGTAGGGCCTGATACCATAAATGTACTAGTAGAAAATGGGATAAGCTGCCTGTTTGGTCTGGACAATGATTTATTTTTATTTTTGTTTTTTGCATATAAACCCAAAGTACAAGTAACTAAAGCAAAAATAGACAAATGGGATTATATCAATCTAAAAAACGTCTGCATATCCAGGAACAGAGTGAAGGGTCAACCTACAGGATAAGAGAAAATATTTGCAAACCATTTAACTCATCAAGGGTTAATATCCAAAATATGTAAGGAACTCAAACCATTCAATAGCAAGGAAACAAATGACCTGATTTTACAAATGGACAAAGTATCTGAATAAACATTTATCAAAATAAGACAAATAGCCAATTCATATATGCAAAATACCCAACATCAGTAATCATCAGGGAAATGAAAATTTAAACCAAAATGAGATATTACTCTACACCTGTTCAAATGGCTATTATAAGAAAAAGAAAAAAAAAATACATTTTGATGAGGTTGTGGAGAAGAGAAAACCCTTGTACGCCATTGATGGGAAGGTAAATCAGTACAGCCAATGTTAAAAAAAGAGTATAGAGGTTTCTTCAAAAATTAAATATAAAACAAATAGATGATTTGGCAGTCCCACTACTGGTATATATCCAAAGGAAATAAAATCAGTGAAAAGCTTTTTAAAGAGTATTCAAAAAAAAACAATTAACAAGACACGTCTAAAAATCTTATCCTCATGAGATCCTGCTTACAAGTTACAAGGTTAACACTTGGTTGGCATCTGGGAACTTGGATACTGTGAAGGTTTTCTTCACCATGACTGATAACAGTGGTTCACCGTCCCTGAAACATCTGTATAAACAATATGTTTTATGCTATGCCAAAAATCTGATTTTACTCTAAAATTTGAGTCTGTGCTAGATAGAGGGTACCTACATGACTAACCCGCAACAAAAACTTGAAGGCTGGGTCCCTAGTGAGTTTTCCTTGTAGATATTTCCCATGTTTTGTCACAAGTCATTGCTTGAAGAATTAAGCATTTTCTGTGTGACTCTGGGAGAGGGCTCTTGATAACTTGCACCTGGTTTCCTTCAACTTTACCCCAAGTGCTGTTTTTCTTTGATTTGTAACATTTTGCTGCAGTAAATTGGACCTTTGAGCGTGACTACTTGCTGAGTCCTCCAAGTCTTCCTAGTAAACCTGGAGATGGTCTTGGGCACCCCTAACACAGAGTGGTAATACCTTTTTTGACAATATTATGTAGAAACAGGCATCCTATTGAGGGATGTTTTAATTAGTTCATTATTTCTGGAGAATCCTTTGGCACTATGTATCAAACTTGTTATGTGTCTAGCTTTTGATTTGATAATTGCATTGCTTGAAATTTCATTTTAAAAACATGAGAACACACATACACACTTTTCAATATTATTCATAAATATGAAACACTAGAGATTATTTATCAATATAGAACTGGATAAATAAGTTATGACACATTTAAGTATCAGCTACACTCTGTCCTGATTTGTGGTATATCTATTTTAATTGGCTGATGCCCTTTTTTATACCTTGTTGAAATATTTGATCACTTCCACTGGTACATCTGTTCAAGATACTATGCATTTTATATATATATATATATACATATATATATATATATATATAAAATCATTGTTTTATAAAAAATTATTAAACAGACAAACACTTCCCAAACTGCTCGAAGTTTGATTTGTTAACAGTTTTTTTAAAGCCTGCCACAAGATAATTTAGGTGAATGCAGAAAATCATATCACTAGGGAGCAGAATTTGACATTTTTCTAAATATTTGAGTTGCCTGTCATTTATGATAAAAATGAATTGGCACCCATTGTCATGACCTTTGTTTTATTTTTTGGCCTGAGAAAGTCTATTCTTCTCAAAACCCCTTGAAAAGCTACTTAAACTTTTAAAGAAGATTGAAGCCTCATGGGAGACAGGAATCAAGGCCCTTAACCTCTTTGTTTAGAGGTTGGATATTCTATGATTTTAATGAGTGGAGAATATGCTAACTAAATTCTGCTTGTGGAGAAAAGCCCTAAAATATGTGTACAAACATACAAATAGAGATGGACGGGGAAAGGTACATTTACTTAGGATGGAACCAAAATTGTGCTGATATCAATTTATCTGCCACAGCCAGTGAAAAGCAAGAGATAATGGAATAAACCATTGAGTTTTAAAAGAAAAAAGTTTACTTAAATAAACTATTGTTTTATATAAAGGTGAAAAAATATGCAGGGGCTCAAGTAATATACAGTTAAACATATTGAAGATTTGCTCCAAGTGACAAAAAGAGTTTGTAAAACCAGACATTTAGGACATAAATCATGTAGATCGAACTTATTGAAAATATAAACTCTCCTACCAGTGACAGCAAGGAAGAATGTTTAATTGGATGCACATTTAAATTAATGTTTTTAGAGCAACTCATAGTGCTATTTTCTGTAGTTTAATACTAAAAGTCGCACCCAGAGGTGGAGATTTAAGAGGCTAATGACACATACCATGTATGAAGCAGTATGTTATACCAAAATGCATGTGCCAGGAAAAACCCACCTCTAAGTGCCCTGAACTTAGTCTCCTCTTAGTTCCCTTTACAGCAGACCACCATTAAACAAACAAACAAACAAACACCAACAAGCAACCACCTCACACTCTGACTTTGGGAAGTAGCTTTCCACTTTCCCTTTGAGGTGCTGTTTTCCCTTATGCACAAGCTCTAATAAATCTTTCTCTGTTATTGTGGCCTCACCTGATTTCTATCTCAAAGGAGATAGAACCCTAGGGACGTCAATTATAGTTCCAGGAGCTGGGAACTGCTATTGTTGGGGACCAGTATTCAGCCTATTACAGCTACAATAAACGAAACTAAGATGCACATACAGAACAGGGCAAAATAGTGAAAGCAGAATATGAAGTTTAGAAACGTATTTAAGCACAGTGAGAATTCAGCTTTCAATAAGGTTGATATTTCAAATGAGTGGGAAAGGGCTTTATTGAACAAGTAACTAGGCACTTGGAAAAAAGAAAAGTAGAACCTACTTTAAACTGTAAAATTAAAAGACTACATTTTGAACATCTAAAACCAGATGCATATACGGAAAATAAAACTGGCTGGGCACGGTGGCTCACACCTGTAATCCCAGCACTTTGGGAGGTCAAGGCAGGTGGACCACTTGAGATCAGGAGTTCGAGACCAGCCTAACCAAATGGTGAAACCCTGTCTCTACGAAAAATACAAAATTGCATTGGCATGGTAGCGCATACCTGTAATCCCAGCTACTAGGAAGGCTGATGAAGCAGGCTGATGAAGAAGCCTCCTTGCTTGAACCCAGGAGGTGGAGGTTGCAGTGAGCTTAGATCATGTCACTGCATTCCAGACTGGGCAACAAGAGTGAAACTCTATCTCAAAACACTTAAAAAAAAAAAGAAAGAAAACCACATTTATAAATGAATAACATAGTTGAACATTTTTATAAACTTGAAATAAAGAAATATATTACAAAGTATTCCTAAAAATGGAAGTTTAAAAAAAGTACATAAAACTTAAAATCTACATTTTGGAATGGTGATATTGTAAAAATTAAAAAAAATTAATCTACCATCATATATGTATTATAATGACATATAGCAGATTAGGATTTTTAAGGTATAATGATACTTAGAAAAGATAAACATCTTAATAGAAAAATACACAAATAACCTAAAAATGAATTTCATAATAAAAAATATCAAATGACTTATAATCTTGTGGTCATATGAAAATTCACTGGCAAACAGAGAAATGTCAATTAAAAAATTAATGAGATATCAACAAATTATCAGTGAAGAAAATTTAAAAATGTTTTTATAAAATGTACTGTAGGTGAAGTGTGAGAAAATAGAATAGGCTGCTTCTACATTCATGGGTGTGTGTAAACTATTATAAACCTACCTGCTATATGGAACTAAAGACCCTACTTAGTCATTTAACAATTCTACTTTATGGAATTGATTCAAAGAAAATAATCAACACTGTGTGACTATGGGGATGGTCACTGAAATATTATAATGAACAACAAATTTTCAACTGCAAGGATAAGTTAAATGAATTGTGGTATACTCTCATTATTTAACATTGAACAAAGATTGAATATTTTATAGTGAAGAAACAGATAGTTATGAGTAAATACATGCCCAGAATATGCATTATAAACTTTCATATATATACATATGAAAGTATATATATATATATATATATATATATATGAAAAATTATAAAATGAAATCAACTTTGGAGATTTCTTCTGTTTCCCATAATCATGATTTTTTATTTATTTTTTGTTCACTGTTTTTTACTTATTCATGTATTTTCTTTTACCTAAAAATTATCTATAATGTTCATTCATTGCTTTTTCATAATGAAAATATTTTCCTACTACATTGAAAAAAAATATATAATATATATGTGTATAATATATGTCTATATATTCTTGTTTTCTTTTTCCAAATTCAATATATATATTCATAATATGTATATTGAATATATATTATACATATATTTCCAAATTCAATATATATTATATATATTCAACATATATATTATATATAATTACATATATATTATATATACATATATAAGATGAGAGTAATGTAACATAAGGGGAGTAAGGAGAATGAATTCCAATCCTGTGATTAAAAGTGTAAACTATAGACTCTACTGTAGTACATTTCAGGATCTAGAAAGTTTTACTTTTATAAAAATGGTGTCTGGAAGATGTTGCTAATGTATATGTGTTCCCTTCAACAAAGGGAATGTATAGTATGTTGCTAATGTATATGTTATAATGTATAGATGTTGCTAATGTATATGTTCCATTCAACATAGGGAACAAACTTTTAAAGTATAAAATAAACTTTATGGATATGAAAATATATATATATATATATTTGTTTTTCCAAATTCACATATATAAATTAATATATATAACTTTATGGATATGAAAAAAATATATATTTTTTCTTTTTCCAAATTCATATATAAAAATTCAATATATATGTATATATATATTGAATTTGGAAAACGAAAACAAGAATACATATACCCATAAAAAAGAGAAAGGAATTACCTGAAATCCAATAATGCCAAAAGAAACAATCACCATTTTGGGAGTTATCTTTTATTTATTGATGCATATATATAATTTAGCCTATTTTCAAACAATTTAGCCTATTTTCAAAAAACTACGGCTAACATTTTTTAGACACTTTTATTTTCTTGAAAGGTAGAAACCAGTATTCTGAAGTCCACTTCCATACACATGCCTAGAACTGGTGTAGAATGATTCTGGGATATGCCGTTACTTGCCCAAGTAAGGTGGAGTGTTGTCTGGCCAGGCCTCTTTCGGGCAACACATTCCATCAGGAAACTCAGACAATGGGAATTGCTGAGAATTTTCTGCGGGACTTTTCTTTTTCAGTTCAACTCAGAAAATAGATGGCAATCTTCCCATTTTAAAAAGATGTTTTCCTCCATTTCTTTTCCATTTTAGCAGAGACAGTAAAGAATTCAAATTATATAATATCTCTGTCCTCCACAACAGCTGTGTTTTGTGTTTGTCAGATGCTTAGAGTGATTTTCAAACAGCTGGGTTTTCTCTACCATATTTTACCCCAATTATCTTTCTCCATGATCTTCAAAGCTATTTCAAATGATTTTTTTCCCCGGATTCAATACACATGTTTATAGTCTAAAAAAAATTCCAGAAAATAGAGAAGAAAATGAAGAAGAAAATCAGAAAGGAGACAGCTATAATGACACCAACGAGTGATCAATAACATTAACATGCTTTTATCAGTGGTCAGTCTCCTATACATATATATAGATGCAATCCTATTGTATATTTTGTTTTACAAGCTTTACACCTTATAAAATAGCTTTAATAGTTTTCAATTTTATTCAGTATACTTCTTTGTGTGGACTTTGGTATTTGCAGTCCATTGCTTCTCTCTCACCCTCACTGGGCCCCTCCCTATCGTCCCCTTCCCCGTTATGTCCCTTTTTTTTTTTTTTTTTTTTTTTTTTGAGAAGGAGTCTCACTCTGTTACCCAGGCTGGAGTGCAGTGGCGCAATCTCGGCTTACTGCAACTTTCGCCTCCTGGGTTCAAGCGATTCTTCCGCCTCAGCCTCCCGAGTAGCTGGGATTATAGGTGCATGCCACCACAGCAGGCTAACTTTTGTATTTTCAGGAGAGACAGGGGTTTCACCATCTTGGCCAGGCTGGTCTCAAACTACTGACCTCATGATCCACCCGCCCCGGCGTCCCAAAGTGTTGGGATTACAGGCGTTAGCCACCGTAACTGGCGGTCAGCTCCATCTTTTAAGTGCTCAGGACTAAAACCATGGGCTCTTCCATGACTCTTCATTTTCACAAGCAACATGCAATTCTCAGAAAATCCTAGTAACTTATTGGGGGAAAAAAATTGTAACCTACATACTTCCTACCCTTCTGCTAATTCCTCAGCCAGGCAACCACTAATTCTTGTCTATGAGAGCAATTTCTCTTCTTCCATTTTTGGCACTCCTACCTTTGATTGAATGAAAGTCAGACCATTTACTCCTCTGCTTAGTAACCACCATGCCATACCATCACCCGGAAAATAAAAAAAAACAAATACAAGCCTTGGCCTACAAGGGCCTGGACGACTGGCCTGTGCTGCCTCCCTGATGTATTTCTCTTCTTTGCTTTCTCATGTGGATCCAGCCACAGTTACTTCCTTGATAATCCTTGGACATGCTGAGCTTGCTTCTGAGTGTCTTTGTATTTTCTGTATTCTCTGGATATTAGACCTTTCCCAAGACAGCCTCATGGTTCCTTTCCTCGCTTTATACAGTTCGTGCTCAAACTGCATAGACTCCTGCTGTGACCAACCTATAAAAAATTCATCAGCTGTGACTTGTTCCCCATACTGCTTTATGTTTCTTCATAGCATGTATCACCAGCTGATATTATGTTTCATATTGATTTACTCATTTTATTTTCTACACCCCCACTAGAATATAATGGAATGAAGACAGAGACACTGTCAGTTTTTTTAAATCACTATCCAACACCTTGAAAGTGAGTGGCACACCACACTCACTCGCTAATTGATGAGCAATTCTCCTTTAAATGAAGAGTTTTTGGTTTCTCTTGTGACAATTCTCATCCTTGATTATGTCTTAAGGGTAAATTCTGAGAAGTAAATTATTTTTTAAAATTAAACATTTTGTAAGATTATCCTCAATAACAGATTTTCCTAATTTATGCTTCTACCAAAATTATATAACCAAATTTCATCAAAAGGATATAAAATAGAATAAGTATTTCCTTATAATCTTATCAGCAGTGAGTTTTGTCATTTTGCTCTTATATTTTTGATTTTCTTGTAAGAATAGATGCTTGCTTTAGCATTTTAGCTATTATTGATAAAATTGCTTTGTCATTTATGTAAACACCCTGCTACATAGTGAGGTATTAATACAGGTTAATGAATAAAAAAAAATGTCTAAACATGTTGCTTTTGCCAAGAAGTCTTAAAATCTATAGAAATTATATTCCAAATATAAAAGTCTTTGGTTTGTAACCTGCTTTAACTTTCTTACTTAGTTTCTATTTATTTTACTAAAATATTAAAGTTCCTGCTTCAGTAGGATTATTGGCCTCTTAATGTAAAAGGTGCTTTGAAATCAATGGATAAACCACAAAAGCATGCAGATTACCTGTGAATGTGCTTTCTCAAGGAATTAAAATTCAAGAGGTTTAGTTCTAGTTATTACACAACATTACACACTCTCTCTTTACACCTGTTGTGGGTTATTCTGAGAAATGCCACACTATTCAACAGTGCATCTGGTAATATTGTAACCACTGATACAAAAAAGTTGATAACTACATTCACTGAAAATAAATCAGATGTTTGGATGTGACTCATTTGAAATACAGAAAGGAAAATTAGAAGTCTGTATTGTAACCAAGTCCCCCCACCCCACCCTGTCTCGTACCACAGTTTAGCCTCCTCTTTACCTTGTACCAGCCATGAACCCTGGAATTTCTATAGTTAATTTCTTTCTGTTAAGACTTTGCTGCAAAAAGTTAGTACTAACATACTTAAATATAGAGTTCCTGACATCTTATAGGCCCTGAATGAATATGTTTTCAAGTGTGCATGAAATAATCTTACCAGAGAGAAAATAAACATTAGCATCCTGTAATTCTTTCTTTCACCTTTGTATTTTATCCAATATTGTAGTTGTTACAAAGCAGCTTGCAGAGGCTTGAAGGCCCAAGATGGATGAATAGGCATTTTGAAGAGGAAAATGTGGGCAAGGACAAAACAACATTGCTTGGGCACTCTTGGGAGGAAAGCAAGCTGTCTGAGAATTCAGAGGTAGCAGCCAGGCCATCGGCCTCTACTCTACATTGCAAGCTTAGCTAAGGCCATTATATGATGGAAAGATCTATTCTCTTTGGCTCTCAACCTTTGTTTCTGCCATGCACATGTCTAGCAGGTGAGTGTGTTTATGTAGAATGCAACCAGTAACATAAAAGAGTTGTAAACACCAACAGGACTGACATCGTGTATGTATGACCTGTGCACGCATCTTGAGAAGGGCTCCCTGCTTGCTCTATAATATAATTTTTGAACAAAGGCAACTCATTTTTATTTTACCTGCCTTGAACAACAGGAGGCAGCCAATTAGAATTCAAATTCTCAAGAGCTGAAAGCAAGCCTTCATTTGACTAGGAAGATTAGAAATTTGCAGGTTTGAAGGATGAAAAAACATGGGAAACTGAATTTCTTTCCTAGGTCTTACTCATTGCTTTTATTATATAATATGTTTTCTAATCTATTTTTCTTATGTTAAGCCCCTTTTCCATACTCCCATTTTACCAAATATGTTTTCAAAGAATTGTATTTCAAACACCGAGTTTATTTTTTTTCCTGTAGCAGTAAAACTTTAAAATAACTTATACTTCTTTTGATAAATGGAGTTATTTGAACTTCATAAAGCACCAAGAAAAATTTATAGGGTAACTGAATAATAAACACAGCTAGTGGAAGCCTTTGAGGTCTGGAAGGAGGAGTGAAACAATGTATGCTTCCTCCTACCTCATATATCTAATCCAATTTTCAGATCTAGAATCCATTCTAGTCACTTAAACACCACATAAACTTCTTTGACATTTAATTATATTATGTATATGCCTGGTACTGTAGAAGAACTGGCAGAATGAAAACTTCATTGAGTGTTTTTCTGGCCGCTAACCAATGAAATGCTCTCTGAGAAGGAATAGCGGTTAACAAATGCTGATAGGTGTAATGGCCCTGGTAGTAAATTCTCCATTCTTAAGAGACTGTTGGGAAGGCCTGAGAGTGACAGCTTGCTAAACTGTGGTTTCAATTGACTGGGAATACTTGTTAAGATTGAAATGAGATTTAATAGGCTCAGCATGAGTTTGGTAAGAGCCTGTATCACCAAGAGACACTTAATTCAGTATAATTATTGGCTTTAGTTTATAGATGGGTTGCTTCCAGCCCCAACACTTTCCTATAAAGGAGACTTACAAATAAGACTTTGGTTTTTTTACTTTCTTTTCTTCTTCTTCTTTTTTTTTTTTTTCATTAAGGTAGGTTTATGTACCTTAGCTGAAGATGAAATTAATATTTAATTATAATTGATGACTACACTGAATTTATACATTAAAATAGGATTTTCCAAGCTCAGATTGTGAAACAGTTTGCCCATTTTTGCTAAAAAAAATTCCTCAGCTCCAATAAAAGAGGAATACACATATATGTGTATATATTTCATTTGGAAAGGTATACACAGGAAATCACCCCACTGGGGAATTGTTTATAGGAATGATTTTCCTTTACTTAAATCATCAGGAGTGGTATAATCTTGCTTCTGTCAGACAAGGACCATCTCTCATCAGATGTCTCATTAGATGTCTTTTATCAACCCTGCACTTGCTTGACTTTCTCTAATGTCAGAGAAATACAACAGCCCAGGTCTGAAGACACTTTCATGGCAAGAGATCCCCAAGATACGGAGTACAAAAATATCTATTGCTACTTTGTTCTTATGTCTTACATTCTCTCTGTTTTGATTTTATTTTTTTAAATATATATAATTTATGTATTTTGAAGCCAATCTAAATTTATGGGAACAGTAAAAAAATAATAATCTCAGACAGTTCAAAATGGTGAAATAGACCAAGTTAACTTGTGGTACATTTTTTTTTCTTTTGAGATTTGTATTGGAACTGATTGATAGGCTTTAGGTTTTATTATCTCTGAAGAAATGGGATGAGGCACATTCAAAGGATGTTATCGTTTCAATAAACCTTTGTAAGAATAGTTTTAGATTCACACAAAGATTGTGAAGATACTACATAGAGTTCCCATACTGCACACTCAACTTCACCTACTCTTACCATCTTACATTACTATTGCATTGGTATTACATTGCCACAACTAATGAACCAAATTAGCAAGTATTATTAAGTAAAGTTCATTTATATTTCCTTAGTCTTTATCTAATATTATTTTCCTGTTCCTGGATCTCACATTACGTTTAGTCTTTATATCTCCTTATCTCTCTCTGGGCTCTGACTTATGTCTCAGACTTTTCTTAATTTCGGTGACTTTGAAGTTTTGAGGAGTACTGGTCAAGTACTTTGCAGTATACCTTATATTGGGATTACTTCTGGTGTTTTTACATGACTATACTGAGATTACAGTTTTTGGTAAAATACCATTTTCATCCAATTTATTTATTTTTTTCAATTTTTTTTTATTTTAAATTTTAAAAATAGAATAAAGCTTACAGAATAAGATATAAAGAAAGAAAATTTTTTATAGCTGTGAAATAAGAATGTGTGTTAAGCTAAATGTTACAGCAAAAGGGTTAAAAAGCTTAAAGAAGTTTATAAAGTAAAAGTTGTAATAAGCTAAGGTTAATTTATTATTGAAGGAAAAAAACTATTGGTTGCTTGTATTCTGTAACATGAGTATCTACTCTTTAATAATGTACACTTGACCATCCTCATCCATGGTTCTGCATCTGCTGATTCAACCAACCATGGATCAAAAATATTAATAAATAAATAATAAATAAAAAGACAAGAATAAAAAATAACAGCAGAAAAACACAATATGAGAACTTTTTACATAGAATTTACATTGTATTAGGTATTACAAGTAACTAGAGGTTATTTGAAGTTTATGAGAGGATGAGTGTAGGTTTCATGCAAATACTACCCCATTTTATATAAGGGAGTTGAGTATCCCTGAATTTTGGTATTCTCAGAGGTTTTGGAGACAATTCCCCACAGATACAAAGGGATGACTGAAATAACAATGCAATACTAAAAAGGCTTCAGGATACACACACACACACACACACACACAGAGAGAGAGAGAGAGAGAGAGAGAGAGAGAGAGAGAGAAACACAAGCATCTTAGTACAGTTACAAGGCTTCTGGTCAAAGGTCAGAGAGAAGTTTTAGTGAAGAGAGTATCTCAAATCCTACTTCTTTTTTACATCAACCTCCCTACTGGCATTAAAATAATCAAGTATTAATCATCAAAGAATTAAACATCTCCACTCAATATCCAATTACTTCATAATGTGTTTCTCCACAAATAATGAAAATCCTAACAGAAAATATTATCTCACATTTAGGAGAACACTTCTAGTATCTGTGAGTAGATCTTAGATTGAAAAAAAGATCCTAAATTTTCCATGTAAATAAAGAAAACACAAATTAGGAAAAGCAACTTCTAAAGTATACAGTTTCTGGGTCAGATGTAAAAAATTCCTGGCCTTCATATCACAAGGTAAATGGTTTCCATGGTGTGAGTTAGTGGCAGATAGAATGGTGAAGTGGGTCAAATGGGTCTTGAAAACACCTCATCTTCTTTCCTACTTCCTTTTTCTTCCATTTCAGCAGAAATCTCTTCACCCCAGGGCACTCACTGATATCTGACTACAAATTTGATCCCGTCTGTCATAGGGGAAAGCATTTTATAAACTACATAACAGCACACAGTAAATCACCTAATTTTTGACTTGTTACTTAACATAATTCCATTTGGCAGACATTTATGGAGCAACAATTCTGTGCTAAACATGGACATCCTGGAAATCAGTACCGTCTACAAGTGGGGATAGACAAATAAGTAATTATGATTCAGTGTGATTAGAGTAGTGGTGTAGGTGTATTCCTTAGGGTTTTATTTTTCCCAACAGTATTTATGTTTTTTTAATAAGGCTACAAAGAATAAAAGGCTTACTTTGAATGAGTCATTAATTGGAGAATTTTAGATCTGAGCTAGAGGGTATAATAATAGGAAATTAAAAACGCCCTCCCCTTAATAGCATAAATGAAACATAGAGAACTAATCATTTGGTATGGCTTTAGTTCCATGGAATCAGTCTTCCAAATGCTTCTTGACACCCTCACACATACATGTATGTTCATAATTATAACCCTGGTACTGGACACAGAGCCTGATAACATAGTATACAGTAAGTGCTTGTTAAATATTTCTTATTTAGGTACTTTCTTGTTTTGTATTATGCTTAAAAACCTATAGATTTTATATTTAGAGCAATTTTAAATTTAAAGAAACACTGAGTTAGAGAAATTTTCCATATACCTCTTGTCCTTACATGTGCACAATCTGCCCCACTCTAGAATCAATACACCTTTTGAATCAGAAATTTTGCTTCTAGGATTTAAGTCCCCAAGACATTCTCATATGTGCAAAATAACAAATGCAAAGGATTATTCACTGTAGTATTTTTTATATTAGCAAAAGATGTTAGATGCCTAAATCTCCACAATAGAAATTGAGCTAGATAAATTATGCTATTTCCATAAAATGAATTAAGTACAAAGTTTTTTAAAAATAATAAAGCTTTCTATGAACTAATAAAAAAATCCAAGATATAATGTTAAGTGGAAAAAAAAAATCAAGATGCAAAGTGTGAGTTTAGTATGCTAGTTTAGTATGCTATTTTTATAAGAAAGTTGGAAACATAAGAATATGTGTTCCTGCAGTTAATAATACTGTTTTCAAAGGCTAGAAAGAAAATACTGAATGTTCCTAACACAAAGAAATAATAAATGTTTAAGGTGATGGATATGCTAATTACTCTTATCTGATCATTATGCATATACATGAATCAAAACGTCACTGTGTACCCCATAAATATGTAAAGTTATTAACTGTAATAATTATTAACTGTAATAAACTGAACTAAAAATAAAATAAAACAAAAAAGGATGTATGCATTTGCAATTGTATGCATTTTGGAAGGACGAGGATCCCTGCTGGTGGGAACGTGTGGCCGGGTACAGATGAGGGGAAGAGGAGATATGCGTGGGAGAGAGCTTCACTGTGCTTGTTCTCAAAGTGATCTGCCTTTTGAAACACAAGATAATTTTATCTATTAAAAATGAGAAAAGAAATTTAGTGAAAGATATTATTTGAATGAGTCAATGACTCTTCACACAAAAAGATTATAACTGGTGTGTCCACTGAAACTTGAATCCATGAATCAGGTAGATGTTTTTTGCTTGCCAGGGCCATAAAACTAACTGAAAGAGCTTAGTTAGGTTAAACTGTGTTGCTCATGTGATAGGGAGAGGCCTGGCTCCAAGCCTGCCAGAACGCAGATAATCAAGTTTAATCAGAATGTCCTGCATTTGACTCTCAGCTGTGTTGCTCTTTGCAAGTCCGTAGGGCTGGAAGTAAAGTTGATGCCAGATGAAAAAGATAATGAAATTAATTCATATCTATCAATTTGAATGATTTAATATCTGGAATGGCTCAAAGCAGGATCTGACAGATAGTGCTATGCAAAGTTACTGTTAGTAATTGAAAGCAAAGTTATAATTGTAATAATACAAGCTTTTATTATTAACTGATTTGTGTGAATGGATTGTTTTGAAGACTGCAAAAAGTTTGACTCCCACAAAAAGATCGAGATTGGCAACATCAGAGACTGCTTTCTGAAGGCAAGCATTAAAGGTAGCAGAAAAATACTGATTTTGCAGGCACACATAAAGTAAATATGTATCACAATGAGTCAAATGACATGGAATGATGTAAGATGAAACGTAAATACTCAAAATATTGAGAAATGAATTCCTATATTTTGAATATTTTAGCTTCCACCAATAACTGGGGGTCTCCTAAAAATTTCTGAAATTGGTTTTATTATTTTCCCCTTTTCTGTCTCTAAAAATACACATTTTAATTTTACCAGGTTTCTCGGTTATTCTTATTAACTTTGTGATGGGGAGGTGTTAAAATTCCTTAGACTCATGTCTCTGTTTAATCCTCCCAGATTAGCAGACACGACCTGGGAGAAATCAAATTCACAAGTCTGTACTGTGTCCTTCCCTGCTTTCCTATGTTTGCCTGAAGAAGGTGATCTTGCTGGTATCAGACAGAATCTGATATAGAAAGATTGTTTATATGCAAAGGAGTTAGTTAAAGAGACTTAGAGACAAGTGTTTTAGCATAGATCATCAGAAGACCCTGTCTGAGAGGGTGCAGGAAACTTTCAGAACTAGGGTCTTCTAGTGCCTACTGGCTGCTTTGACTATGTATCCCACCGACAACCGAAGTGTAATTATTGACCCCTGTCCTAACAAATGATCTTGACATGGCTGCTCATCACAAGTGTCCAAATATCTACTCAATAGAACTGAAAGTGGAAAAAAATAATAGTCATGAAAGGTATATTTTACTCACAGTCCAGGAAAACAGATATTCACAACAATCTACTATGATAGAATCATCATTGGAACATGGACTCTGTATTTTTAAAAAGGACTCCAACATAACTTTAATAATCAGCCACTATTAAATATTTTCTTAATAATTAGTTCCCAGCTGTTTCACAAGCTAGATCAACTTTATTGAATCTTATAAACTTCAGCTGATGACACTGATCAGCAAGCTCCTCCAGCCTATTTGCAAGTGGATGACCTGAACGCTGCTTTTACTTAGAGGTAAAGAGTTTTTGGTTCTTAAGAACATTCTCTTTCATATAAATGCCAAATAAGAAAAAAAAAAAAAAAAGGTTTTTCATGTTTGGTGGAAGTGTACATGCAGAGGATTGCAGTCCGTAGAAGAAAGGATACAGTCCTGTAAATGTGTCCTGTATGTTCAGGTTAAACCACATTTTTCTATTGAGTCTCAAAATTTTGATATGAATAATAGATGCATCTGCAGGGTCAGAAGAAATTAAAAAATGAAGTTGCCTTACTCTTTGAAGAATGCATGGATTCAAACTGAGAGGAGGGAGAAAGAAAGATAATTCCACATGGAGAGAACAGCCCGAAAACCATGATGCATGCCAGGAGTGCATGTAATTGTTTCTAGTATCAACGAGTCAAGTAATTGGATGCTTGATAATCAATTTTAATAGATAGCAGGAAGTGATAAGTCATGGGTGATATAAGATTAGAAATTTGATTTAGGTTGTTGCTGAGTTGGAGCTTTCACAGGTATTTTCAAGTTGGTATGATTACTAAAGAAATAACAGAAGAATGAAACTTGTGCAAAGTGAAGTTGGGGTTAGGATGTAGTAGATAGAGCAATTAACATTTTCGAGTTTTGAGGCTGGAAACTGAGTGGTACCTCATTAAGTCCTCATAAAAATACCAGTTATTTTTAAATGAAATAATAACTTCGGAAAGGTTCAGAAACTTACTCAAGGTCACACAGCTAGTAAATTTGTGTTCTGGGAGCAGTCAGAATTGCAGCCTGAGAATGAGGCTATGTCGTATATGACTACTCAACTTCCCTGAAACTGCCTTGGAAACTTCCTTTAGTATCATTTTAAAATGAAAAGTGTTTTAAAATATGCTTAAATGGTCTTTGAACAAGAGGTATTTTTAATGATCCTATCAAATTTGTGTTAACGAATCTGGGCTGCAGAGTAACATCTTCTTGCTTAAAATATGCCATGTTAGTACCTTTTATGTGAAAAGATTGGTTTTCTTCTCCAGGGAAGAGGAGTTGTGTTATTTAGCATACAGCATATCATAATTCATATAACGTAATCATGTTGGACATAACACTAAGGGATTTCATGCTCTCTTAAACTCTGAATGAATAAAATTCTACTTCTAGTTCTTTAAAAAGCTAATGAGGATACACATGGCAATAGAAGCGAGACAGTTGTAGTTTTTAGCTTTTAATAAGAAAAAAAGAAAAACAAAAGCTACATTGAATTACTCACTGTAATATACATTTAAGCTGGTGACGTATTTATTCTCCCTTAATGGTACTTATTATTTAATAAATAATAAGACAGAATAAATTGACTATTGTTTAATTTAAATGTTTTCTGTATACCTATTTTGAAATACGTGGTGTTTTATTGATTTGCTGTGTTACCTTAGTGGGTGAATAATATGGTGGAATTTACCTAATACGACATAATCTCTCATAATAATAAATTTCTATTCAACAGAAATGCAAGTGGAAAAAAGTAATAAAATGAATGAAAGCTATGCTCTTCCCACAACTTGGACTGATCACATTACTAAACTCAAAGTCTCAACTAAAATGGTCTCTGAAACTCCTAAAATTCCTCCTGGAGTCTGCAAATGCTTGGATAAAAAGTATTACACATTGAAAGGACTGTGGTTGCCAGTCTTCTCTTTTTCAATTCCTCGCAAATAGAATACTGATGCTTTGCAAATTCTCACTCTATGTCTAATTAATATTTAAAGTCAAT
The DNA here is from genome assembly GCF_001604975.1 of Cebus imitator. Taxonomy (NCBI): domain Eukaryota; kingdom Metazoa; phylum Chordata; class Mammalia; order Primates; family Cebidae; genus Cebus; species Cebus imitator. The sequence continues at coordinate 323,612 of NW_016107613.1, read as the reverse complement.
GTTAATTGACCAATTGTTTATCCAATCCAATTAATATTTACAGTCATGCCTTGATCATGCTCATATATCACCCCAGCCGCACATGCAGACATCCATGCACATAAACATACAAGCAGTCATGTTTCATAATATTATTCAGAAACCTGTTAATCCTAAAAATAAAATTCCTAAAGTTGCAAACTGAAATAACCACATAAACTACCTAAACTTAAAAGGTTAAAAGTTGAAGTATATTAAATACTAGTAAAACTAGTAAAACTGGTAAAATCAGTTTCATTAGTTTTACTAGTAAAGTTTCTACTAATAAAGTTTTACTAGTTTTACTGGTTTGTATCTTGCTCTAAATAATTGTCGATGTGATATGGACAAAGAAAAGAGCAGAACAATTATTGAAATAAGAATAATGCAGCAAGTAATATTCTGTGGCTAAAACTCCATGTTATTTTCCCAACAATCAAGGTTTGATTAAAATAAAATAACTAAAATGAAATTAAATCTATCCCCCTACAATTAGGAATAAGGTAAAGGTAAACAATCACAAAAATAGCCAGTATTTATTGCCAAGTTTTCATGTGCCTTACACATATTATATCATAGAATCTTTTTTAAAAATATTGGAGGTAGATGTTAATATTTTTCTCACTATACAGATGAGAAAAGGAAAAGTTACATTATTTGTCTACAGTCATAAAAATAGTATGCATACTTACCAATCAGAAGACATAAGTAGGAAGTAAAATGCAGTCAAAACATAGTAAAAGAAACTAAGAAACCAAAAAAGAGCAAGGAAACATTCTATAATTAAAGACTGACCATTTGGTTCTGGAAAACAGACTAACATACCATATTTTAACATGCTGTTGGTAGGTAAAGTACTTAATATACTGATAGTTTTTTACTTCATAATATTTTTGAAAATATTTCAATAAAATTTTGAATAAATTTGGAAATCAAAGACATTGTAACACACAACAATAATACTTGCTTACTTTCTCTAGTCTTCTTAAAATGAAGATTCATCTTCTAGATTGTTACTGTCAGCCTACCAGTGCAATTAGATCTTCCATTGAGAAAATAGGTAACACCATAGGGAATTTGCTCAAATTTCAGTAGTATATCTAAAATTCTCTGGTCATGTGCACTCATCCTTTCTTCCTCAAGTTTTATAGTCCTATCGGGAAAGGTGACACCATCTACTTTTTGCTTTTTCAGGAATCTGAGCCCATCTGTACACTACTGTGTGATCTGAGTCTTCAGCCACTGTATCTCCTTGGCATGCTGCCATGTTCTAACAAAGCCCATCATAGCAAAAATGACAGCTGCAAGAAAACTTGCTAGATCCTGCAAGTTCTTTTTTTCTTTTTTAATTGTACTTTAGGTTCTGGGGTACATGTGCAGATCATGCAGGATTGTTGTATAGATACACACATGGCAATGTGGTTTGCTGCCTCCATCCCCCAGTCACCTACATCTGGCACTTCTCCCCATGTTCTGCCTCCCTGCCCTCCCCACTCCCCCGCTGTCCCCCCCGACCCCCGCCAACAGACCCCAGTGTGTGATGCTCCCCTTCCTGTGTCCATGGGTTCTCATTGTTCAACACCTACCTCTGAGTGAGAACATGCAGTGTTTGATTTTCTGCTCCTGTGTCAGTTTGCTGAGAGTGACGGTTTCTAGATTGATCCACATCCCTACAAAGGACACAAACTCATCACTTTTTATGGCTGCATAGTATTCCATGGTTATATGTGCCACATCATCGATGGGCATATGGGTTGGTTCCAGGTCTTTTATATTGTAATCAGTGCCACAATGAACATACATGTGCATGTGTCTTTATAATAGAATGATTTATAATCCTGTGGGTATATACCCAGTAATGGGAAGCTGGGTCAAATGGAATTTCTATATCTAGGTCCTTGAGGAAGTGCCACACTGTCTTCCACAATGGTTGAACTAATTTACACTCCCACCAACAGGGTAAAAGTGTTCCTGCTTCTCTACATCCTCTCCAGTATCTTTTGTCTCCAGATCTTTTAATGATTGCCATTCTAACTGGCATGAAGTGGTATTTCACTGTGGTTTTGATTTGTATTTCTCTGAGGACCAGTGATGATAAGCATTTATTCATATGTTTGTTGGCCTCATATATGTCTTCTTATGAAAAGTGTCTGTTCAAACCCTTCTCTCACTTTTGAATGGAGTTTTATTTATTTATTTTTTTCTTGTAAATCTGTTTTAACTCTTTGTAGATTCTGGATGTTAGCCCTTTGTCAGATGGTAGATTGCAAAAATTTTTTCCCATTCTGTTGGTTGCCAGTTCACTCTAATGATTGTTTCTTTAGCTGTACAGAAGCTCTTGAGTTTAAGTAGGTCCCATTTGTCTATTTTGGCTTCTGTTGCCAATGCTTTTGGTGTTTTAGTCATGAAGTCCTTGACTATGCCTATGTTCTGAAGGGTTTTGTCTAGGTTTTCTTCTAGGGTTTTTATGGTGTTATGTCTTATGTTTAAGTCTTTAATCCATCTGGAGTTAATTTTAGTGTAAGGTGTCAGGAAGGGGTACAGTTTCTGCTTACTGCACACTGCTAGCCAGTTTTCCCAATACTATTTATTCAACAGGGAATCCTCTCTCCATTGCTTGTGTTTGTCAGGTTTGTCAAAGAGCAGATGGTTGTAGATGTGTAGCATTTCCTCTAAGGCCTCTGTTCTGTTCCATTGGTCCATATCTCTGTATTGGTACCAGTACCATGCTGTTTTGATTACTGTAGCCTTGTAGTATAGCTTGAAATCAGGTAGTGTGATGCCTCCAGCTTTATTCTTTTTGCTTAGGATTGTCTTGGCTATATGGGCTCTCTTTTGGTTCCATATGAGGTGTTTTCTTCCAGCTCTGTGAAGAAGATCATGGGTAGCTTGATGGGGATAGCACTGAATCTATAAATTACCTTGGGCAGTGTGGTCATTTTCACGATATTGATTCTTCCTAACCATAAGCATGGAATATTTCTCCATCTGTTTGTGTCCTCTCTTACTTCCTTGAGCAGTGGTTTGTAGTTCTTTTTGAAGAAGTCCTTTACATCTTTTTTTAGTTGTATTCCTAGGTATTCTATTCTCTTTGTAGCAATTGTGAATGGCAGTTTGCTCTTGATTTAGCTCTCTGTTAGTCTGTTATTGGTGTATTGAGATTCTTGTGATTTCCCAAATGATGAGTTTGTGTCCTTTGTAGGGACATGGATGAGCCTGGAAACCATCATTCTCAGCAAACTGACAAAGAACAGAAAATCAAACACCACATGTTCTCACTCATAGGTGGGTGTTGAACAATGAGAACACATGGACACAGGGAGGGGAGCACTACACACTGGGGTCAGTTGGAGGGAAATAGGGGAGGGACGGTGGGGAATGGGGAGTTGGGGAGAGATAACAAGGGGAGAGATGCCAGATGTAGGTGATGGGGAGGAAGGCAGCAAATCACACTGCCACGTGTGTACCTATGCAACAATCTTGCATGTTCTCCACATGTACCCCAAAACCTAAAATGCAATAAATGGAAAAAAGAAAAAAAAATTCTTGTGATTTCTGCACATTGATTTTGTGTCCTGAAACTTTGCTGAAGATGTTTATTAGTTTAAGGAGATTTTGGGCTGAGATGATAGGGTCTTCTAAATATACAATCAGGTCATCAGCAAACAAAGACGATTTAACTTCCTCTTTCCCTAATTGAATATCCTTTATTATTTTTTTTCTTGCCTAACTGCTCTGGCTAGAACTTCCAATATTACATTGAATAGGAGTGGTGACAGAGGGCATCCTTGTGTAGTGCCGGATTTCAAAGGGAATGCTTCCAGTGTGATATAGGCTGTAGGTTTGTCATAAATAGCTTTTATTATTTTGTGATATGTTCCTTCAATACCTAGTTTATTGATAGTTTTTAGCATAAATCGCTGTTGAATTCTGTTGAAGGCCTTCTCCACATCTATTGAGATAATCATGTGCTTTTTGTCTTTGGTCCTGTTTATGTGGTGGATTACATTTATAGACTTGCATATGTTGAACCAGCCTTGCATCCCAGGATGAAGCCTACTTGATCGTGATGGATAAGCTTTTTGATGTGCTGTTGCAATCATTTCCAATATTTTATTGAAGATTTTTGCTTCTATGTTCATCATGGATATTGGCCTGAAGTTTTCTTTTTTTGTTGAGTCTCTGCCGGGTTTCGGTGTCAGGATGATGTTGGTCTCATAAAATGATTTGGGAAGGATTCTCTCTTTTTGTATTGTTTGGAACAGTTTCAGAAGGAATGGTACCAGCTATTCTTTGTATCTCTAGTAGAATTCTGCTGTGAACCCATATGGACCTCAACTTTTTTTGGTTGGTACGCTATTAATTGCTGCCTCAACTTCAGCCCTTGTTATTAGTCTGTTCAAGGTTTCAACTTCTTCCTGGTTTAGGCTTGGGAGGGTGCAAGTGTCCAGGAATTTATCCATTTCTTCCAAGTTTACTGATGTGCATAGAGTTGTCTGTAGTAATTCTGGTTGTAGTTTGTATTCTGTGGAGTCAGTGGTGATATCCCCTTTATGGTTTTTTATTGCATCTATTCAATTCTTCTCCCTTTTCTTTTTTATTAATCTGGCTAGCAGTCTGTCTATTTTGTTGATCTTTTCAAAAAACCAGCTCCTGGATTTATTGATTTTTTGACGGGTTCTTTTGTGTTGCTATCTCCTTCAATTCTGCTCTGATCTTAGTTATTTCTTGTCTTCTGCTAGCTTTTGAGTTTTTTTGATCTTGCTCCTCTAGCTCTTTGAATTTTGATGATAGGGTGTCGATTTTAGGTCTTTCCTCACTTCTGTTGTGGGCATTTATTGTTATAAAATTCCCTCTAGACACTGCTTTAAATGTGTCCCAGAGATTCTGGTACATTGTGACTTCATTCTCATTGGTTTTGAAGAACATCTTTATTTCTGCCTTCATTTCATTGTTTATCCAGTTGACGTTCAGGAGCCAGTTGTTCCGTCTCCATGAAGTTGTGCGCTTCTGAGTTAGTTTCTTAATTCTGAGTTCTAATTTGATTGCACTGTGGTCTGACAGACTGTAATGATTTCCATTATTTTGCATTTGCTGAGGAGTGATTTACTCCCAATTATGTGGTCAATTTTAGAGTAGGTGCCATGCAGTGCTGAGAAGAATGTATATTCTGTGGATTTGGTGTGGAGATTTCTGTAGATGTCTGTTAGGTCTGCTTGGTCCAGATCTGAGTGCAAGTCCTGGATATCCTTGCTAATTTTCTGTTTCATTGATCTGACTAATATTGACAGGGGAGTGTTAAAGTCTCCCGCTATTAATGTGTGGGAGTCTAAGTCTCTTTGTAGGTTGTTAAGAGCTTGCTTTATGAAACTAGATGCTCCTGTATTGGATCCCACATGTTCTTACAGATATTTGCCCCCCAGTTCTCTTTTCCTTTAGTGAAATTTCTTAAATAAAAATTGAAGAGGAAACTAAATATATTCTAATTCCTCAACTCCCATTCTGTTTAATCCAAGCTTTTGATCATGCAACTATGATGAAATTGTTATTTATTATGAAATTTAATTGATGTTTTCTAAGTTCTCATCTTGCATGGCTGTTCTCTCAATCTCTGTTGGATAATCTACTTTCACTATCTGGCTGCTTTATATTGTCATTCCTCAGGTCTCCATCTTGGGAATTACTTTCTTCTCATTTACATTCTGTTCTTAGGCTTTCTGACTTTTCACTATGTCATATTACAAGAATAAGACTCAAAGCTAGTTTAGGTGCTGGACTAAAGCAACATTAATGGTATTAGAGAAGAATAGAGAGTTTAAAAATTGTGCCAGTACACTTTGGAAATAAAAGTGAAGGCATAACAAGAATCTAGGATAAATCACAGTTTTCCTTTTGGTTATAATTTCTGAGAGGCTGTATCACTAGAAGAAATCTGTGATTAAAAAAATGGATTCAGTTTTAGATATGTTGTTAATCTTGAAGGAATTAGACTGATATCACTACTTAACTATGCATGATTGTTTTAGTGAGTTTTGCCTGTAGAGAATTACTTACAATATATCATCAATGATCATTAAAATTAATTAAGAGACTGAAACTCTCTTTCCATTAAAAATAATAGAAAAGTAAGCTTAAGCATCAAGCTGGTAATACTGATATGCATTTATAATTTCATACTATATATAACTGTGAATGGTGTTATTATACTAATAAAATCCAAAATCATTGAGGTACAAAAGGAGGTAGAAGCAGTTATAGCACCTGAATTCTCCATTTCATTTCACCAGTTCTCTGGAGGCTGTGAAAATTAGAGCAAACTGGTAGGACATCACCTAATGCATCTGATATTCTTTTTTTTTGCATTAAAATTAACCTGATTGGTTACATGTTTTGATGTAAAATTATCAGTGATGTCAGAATACTGTGCAAGGGTCTATATTCCACTGTCCCTACAAGTATAAAAAATAAACAGGCGATACTGAGGGAGAGTTCTTTTGAGCAGTCTGTGATCAGGTTAAGAAAAAGAGAGTTACTCCTACAGCAAAATGTGTCATATAATGTGTGATATTGCAAAAAAACCCCAAAACTTTTATGGATGCACATATTTACGAAGAGATGGTGATGTTTTTAAATGTATCCCAAAACCTAGCTTCAGCAACTTGAGAAAACTCATAAAAAGTGATTTAACAATGCATATGTCTGCTCCCTCCACTCCCAGTGGAATTGAATTAAAATAGAAGATTGAGTGCATCTCTGGGTATTGTGTACAGTTGAGGATAGATGTCTAGTTTATTTTCCTCCTGAGTTCTAATATAATTACTATATTTTTAAAAGAGAAAAGCCATCATCTAAAACATCACAAGAAATTTAAAGGCATACTCCTAGGTGTAAAATGTATAGAACCATCTCGAATGAAAACCCCAGAGACCAAATTCATTTCAAGGGAAATCAGGAAACAGAGTAAAGTAAAGATAACCAATACTGACACCACTTGCAATGCTTGGCATGGAGCATTTCCTTTGACTTCTCTGGCTTCTTGTTTTATTATTACTATTATCGTACTTTAGGTTCTGGAATACATGTGAAGATCATGTAGGATTGTTGCATAGGTACACACAGGGCAATGTGATTTGCTGCCTCCATTACCCCGTCACCTACATCTGGCATTTCTCCCCATGTTATCCCTCCCTGACCTCCTTATTAAATGCCTTGGTATTAACTGTATGGCAGAAAATGGTGCATCGATATGCTCAGCAAATGCTTATCCCAGCAGGGGAAATGAAGAGTTGGGTTTTGTTCCTCAAATGTCAACATTTCCACCTTATTAAGGTGAGCCGTAAAGAGAATACAACAGATTTACCAAACTGGAAGGCAAACAGAAACTCACCCATGAGATACTTCCCTCTCCCTGTTCCTCCATTCCTCATGGGGCATCCTCATTGCATCATATAGTACCCAACGTATGTTGGAACAGAGTCCAGTGGCTTCTTTTGAGGGGATACCAAGACAATTAATCTATGTTAATTTTGGAAAATAGTAGAACTAAATAAATTCTTACTGAATGAATAAAAATAAAACAAATTTGGGCCCATGTAAAATTTTATTGCAAAAAATTATGATATTCCAGAGGCAAACAGAGATCATATCTCTGAAAAAAATTTACTCAAGAAAACTCATTTCTTTTTTTTTAACAGCACGTGCCTTGTGCTCTCAAAATCAGTCATATAAATCATGGACTTAATAAAATTAAAGCTGAAAACAAGAGATGCTAAGACCTGAAATTAAAGAGAAAGTATGTTGACTAAGAAAAAAGGAGAAATACAAAGTCAGCTAAATATTGTAATAGAGAAAGATAAGTCAATGAAAATATTCTAGTGAAAATAGAAATTAACATAACAGAATATTCGAACTAAGAATTTATTAGCTATCAAAAAGAGGACAAGAGATTAAAAAGAGAAAGTTGTGTTTCCTAAAGAATAAACTAGTAGTGATATAGTGAATCACAATAAAAGAAATAGTAGAAAACTAATAAGATAAACTTTATTTAGAGGAAAAAATCCCTGAACTTTCAGAGGCAAAAAGCTCATTATATTCCAAGTGAATTAAACCAACATGTAAAGAAACAGCTGTCACTCTGAGGAACAAAAAATAAAATGCACTAACTAGAGCTGGTTTAGCAAATGTAGAAATCAAGGATAAAGGAGAAATTAGTTAATACTTTGCAGAAAATATAAATAAGATCAAGCCACTCAGAAGTAAGAGACAAATTATGTGGTGAAAGAAGTTTGTACCTCTAAGTCTGACTAACTTCAGAGGTTGAGTTTTAATTATTATATACCTGCCCACTGGCCTAAAGAGATTTTAAATAAGATTGTCAATATTCTTGAACTCTTTCTCCAAGTCAAGACTTTACCCATATAAAAATAATAAACTTATTTCAGTTATCTATGAGGCAATAAAAAACAATGCCCACAAAACCTTTCTAAAATGGTGAAAAGATAATATATTTTAAGGTAGCATTTAAAAATAATGTATTATGTCAAAAAACACTACAGGTAAAACTAATAACACAGAAAGGGAAAGAAGCAGAAATTAGACAAAATAAAAAGGGTTAATTTTATCATTTTACATTGAACAGAATGAAAAGATCACATATTATCTTGATCCCATGATTACATATAGGAACATGTTAATATCAGTTGAGTATATGCTCAAATTCAACTAATATTTTGCATAAAAATTGAAGGTTGCTATTACAAAAAATAAACAGTAAAGATTACCTTATATCCAATGTACTTTCAATAATTAGTAAAAATGAATTCACATGAAAAGCAAACAGGTATGAATACATAATCATGTAGAAATCATGAAAACATACGAGACAAACCTTTGCTGCTTATTATTTATACACACAGAAATACACTAAAACAGTGAGCTATTCCTATTGCGTATGTAAACAAAATTACTTTTTTCTTAATGCAGTAAGGATGAGATAAGTAATTTGTTGGAGAGCGCTTGGTTAAGTATCTAGAAAATACTCAGTTCTATCCTGATAATTTCTTATATCAAAATAATTTCCACCTGAATCATAGCATTATATGTAATAGAATAAAAAATTTAATAAACCATAATAATTACTGGTTAGTGTTCTTATGTTAACTGAGAATGGGAGTCAAGTTCTTTAATAACAATAAGAAAAATAAAAGCATAAGAAAGGGGATTCACTGATTGTTTTAACAATATACACATTAAGTCTTCTCGATATCAAAGAGCAGAGAAAATATTGGAGAATGTTTGCCATGTATATGTTCAAAATATTGTTAAATGTGTATAAAATAGTACTTAAAAATAAAACATGATCATGCGTATCTCCTATAATACACAACACATGTCTTGTCATTTTAATAAATACATTATAAACCATTCAGCTTCAACTCATTTAACCTATACAGAAAGGCTGAGTTAACAATAGAGAAAAATCTGTGCTCCAGTGGTAAACTATGTATTGTCCACAGGATAGCCCCGAGTTATCAGATTCTTATGTTTCATTGTATTTGAGATATTTGAAAACTCTGCGAGTTGTAGATATCTCATAGTAACACAAAAATAATTCTTATGTATAGACATGCAAATTGTGTCTTGCCTGGTAGAGGTTCAATAGATATTTTTCAGTAATCTATTAATATCTCCAATGGAAAGCATGTTTGCCTCCATTTGTATAATCTTTCAGTATTCCTGATATATAAATATGTGTGTGTTTTGCATTCTCTTTTGACGGGTTATATCATTTGCTTGGTTACCTCAAAAATGCATGAATAGAATACAATTTTTAACTTGTGTTTATATCTGCATAACTGTGATAGAATGCATATAAATATGTTCTCCTTCAGGTGTTTTTATGTTCAACCAATGAATTGCAGTGATTTGATAAATTCTTATTCTGAGTAGCACCTATATACTGAGTTTATTAAATGAATCATCAGGCCGCTTTATTTTGAGTGTTGTTTATAACACTACGAGTAGGCAGACAAGAACAAGGCATGATACCTGTTCTAGCAGAAGAGAGAATCTTATTAGGGCCTTAACCATATATTATCTATGTATTATTTATACATATTGGCAGTTTGTGGAAATTTGTTTAATAAGCAACCTGTTAATGCTGATTGAAAACACTGCAAAGGAGTGTTAGCAGTGTTTCTTTCACAGCATTTCAGAGGCAGAAAAAGATGATTGGTCACAGGAAGTTTCTAATGGTAGGACAATAGTTGGGAATACATTTGATAGTCCATCAAGAATGAATAGAGTTTAAGTGAAAGCACAGGATGGAGCGCTTTCCAGTTAGGGAAGCAATGGGAACAAAAGTAACCAGGACACATTTCACATCTAGTGAACCTCAAATGATACTTCAAATGTACCAAATTCTTCCAACTGGGGTACTGCTTATTTATTACTTACTTTATTTTTAAATTTTACTAAGCATTTATGATGTACTGGGCAACTTTTTCAAGTGCTGGGATGTGGTGATAGAACCTAAAGAACTAGAGCTCGGCTCTCATAGTTCATGCTCTAGTAAGAGAGATAAGGGGTAAAATATTTGCATTTAATGCTAAATGTGATTAAAGTTAGAATGGAAGGGAATAAAGAGGATTAAAAAGGAAAGAAACATAATCTGCTTTACATTTCTAAAATAGTTTTCTATATGCTGGGTGAAGAATTGGGCTGCCAAGGGTACATGTTAAAGCAGACAGGATAGTTAAGAGGCTACTCCAATAGCTTAAGCTAGACATAATGGCTGGTTGAAATATTCGGACAGTAGTCAGAATGCAGGGAAATGGTGTGATTCAGGATATATTCTGAATAGAGAGGGAATTGATAGACTGATGAATTGGATGTAATGGAGAAAGAAATGGTATTACAAATGACTTCTAACTACTTGACTCGAGCAATTGTGGGGACTGAGTTGTCATTTACTGACACGGAAATGACTAAGGCAGATGCGGAAGTGAGGATTTCTGGGAGTGATTGTTATAGAAGCAAGTAAAATGTCCATGCTGTATGAATTAAATGTAAGATGATGGATAGACATTTAAATAGAGATGTTAAGTAGACTATTGAAAACACTGGAGTGCTAAGCAAAAGGCAGAGCTAAAAATATACATGTGGACATATACATTGTGTTTAAATTCATGAGACTGAATGAGGTTACGTAGGGAGAGAGTGCAGAGGTTAAGCAGAAGTAGGTCTGAAACTGAGCCTGGAGCACTAAAACACTGAGAGGTTAGTCAAGGGAAAGTGCCAGAAAAGAAAAATGAGAAGGAACAAGCATTAAGACAGGAGGAAAACCAAGAGATTATGAAGTTGCAATCTCATAAAGAGCAGAAATTATTTTACAAAAGACGTATTTAATTTTTCTGAATATATTTTTTAAAACACAAAAGCCTGAACATTGGCTTTCCTAACATAAAGTAACTGATGACCTTGAACAAATAGTTTCACTGGTGTTGAATGAATAGAATTGCCATAGAATAATAATTCAGGAGACAATGAAAAATAAGGAAGGTGGGATTGCATATGAGCAAGTGTTTTCCATAAGATTTGCTATAAAGAGGACCACAGAAATGTCATGATAATCATAAAGAAACATTTTTTTTCTTAATAATGAATATGTCAGGTCATTATCAAATACAATTGTTAATGAGACAAAGAATTTAACAAAGCTAAAGGTAAAGATTAAAGGAAGGCCAAAATATAGTTGAATCGAGTAGGAAAGAATTTAGGACTAGGAATAAGAAACAGCTGGTTATGAAGCTAGGCATCATTGCTTACCAGATGTGTCATATATATCATCTAGTTCTGCATAAAAGGAAAAAAATAATAAAGGTTGACAGTGCTAAGGACAACACTCTGGTACTCCCTAAGGATTTAAAGATTTGGAAAGTAGGTGAATCAATTGTCTTTGAGATATAAATTACTACTTAGAAAAAATACATATATATGCAAATTGTGGATTTTAAATTCATCTACCCTGTTAAATAATGGTAGCTGACACTGTGTATCCTTTTTTCTACCTTATTCTTAACTTTATACCCTNGATATCTAAAAAGCCAGGAGGATTTAGGAGTACTTTAAATGAATGACATTAAACTACTTAAAAAACACACACACACACACACACACACACACACACACACACACACACACACATTGTGCCGTTCAGAAGAAAGGTCTGGTCAGCCATAAAAGCAGAAATAAAAGGAAAGTCACCAGGGAATATGTTCATCACACTGATTCAAGTACTGTACAGCAGAGTGTACATTAACCATCCTCTCAAAATATCTGTCTCCTAAGGAAAGCCCATCTCTGGAATAAAAATAATTGCAAAGTTCTGTAGCCAAAGGAATGGATATTTCCATTGTTGGAGGGAAACTCATCACAATCATGAGGGTGGCTTCTAGCCATCTCAGATAGGCACCTTAAGCTTTGATTCAGCCAGTTCTTTTGTTTTGTTTCCAAGCTCACCAAGCCACCCTTGTGCACGTCCTTCTCGTGAAGAGAATGTACTGATGTAATGGACTTTTGAGTATTTCTCTCTCCTGAGGCCATTAGTTCTCATGGTAAATCAATAAAGTGGTTTCTGATTTTGATTTGGCTTCTCATAGTGTTAAACTGTAGAGGAAATAATGTGCTGGTCACACTGAGGTATTTCCAGACCCCATGATATAATTTTCCACTGTAAAATAATCAAACAGAAAATTGGTGTATGATACAGCTCTATGGATAGTTTAGTTAGCAAGGTTAATCTCTCAGGACCTAATTATTTCTGAGCACATAAAGAGAAAGGTTTGGGGTCTTTAAAGGGAAGGATCAAATTCCAGGGGCCTTTGCAGACAAATTTTCTAATAGTTGTTTAACATGTTTTTCAGGAGCTATGCACTGACAGTTACTAAGTGTGGGTCCCCATTAAAACCAAAGCACAACATGCTACACTGTTTCCTGTGAATGCAGCTCAGATTTAACCTAAGGACCATATTGATGCTGGAAATCACACATCATGATGCCTATATCTTAATGAATCGCCATGTTTTTCATAGCATTGAGACGTTTCTTGTTTGATTCTGAGAATGTGCAATTTAAACTGACCAACTTTCAGGTTCATGTAGTATAGTTGTACATGAGGATAATAAAAGCAGTGAACTTATTTCTTAAATTGTATTTAAGGTCAATATATTCAGTACTGATAAGATTACAAATATATTCTTCTAGTTTGAGGCAATACCAATACCAATACTACATGCTTATGGTTGTTTTGTTCTTTCCCATAATGTCTGACTTGAAAGCTATTTCTTCATGGGAACTAGATGGTTATAATAATATTATTGCTATTGTTACTTTCTCTTAGGAATCAGAATTTTCATTTTCCACAGTTATTGTTTCTAAAAATAATTGTCTGGTTTGGGAAGACAATAGGAAAAATGCAATGTTAATTTTCAAAATCCACAAGAAAAGTCATTTGCTTTTACTCTTGGGAAATAGTGACAGAATAAAAGATGTATTGCCTATGTTGAAAAAGTCTTGCTTAGCTTAAGTGTTTACACACTGATTATGCATTTAATGAAAGAAAGAATCATTTATTTGGTCACTCCCTTATTACTATCAATTTTTGAAATAGCATTAACTCCTGTGAATTTTTCTTTAACATTGAACGATGTGATGGTAAGTGATTGCCTGATTGCCTGAGCATGCCATTTAGGGCACTACTGAGTTCTCTAAAGAGTTTCTGCTTCCTCTAAAATTGCAGTGAAGTAGAAAAGCTCTTAAAACTTCAAGAGGAAAAGGCTTCCTCCATAATTGCATCTTATTTGGGCCCAAATCCTATATGTGTAGTGTCTAAAAATGGAGCAATAATATGAAGTGGAAGCAATATCATTGTAATGCACATTTCAAAGAGACTCAGTGCTAATTCTCTTGACTTCATACGCTTCGAAGTGTTCAGAGGATGAAATGATGACACTTACAAAGAAAGCAAAAAATTCCTTTTCAAGTGTTAGTGTAATGCTGCCCTTTGAGAAAGGATAGAGAAATGTGTATAGGTCCATCAGAGAGTTAAAGATTTCTTACTACAGCTATTACATTGAGGATGACATGAATGCTAGGTACAACTAAATTTTTCTTTGTGTTTTTAAAAACAATTAGACGTTTGCTTCTTTACTTGAAAAGGCACTTTAATTAATGTGAGTTCATATGAGCACAGTGTGCCTTCTCATAGTAGCTTAAAGCAAATTTATCTTGCCTCCCAGCTTCTTTTCACTCTGTGGTTGCAGAAAATTGAAACACATGCCTAGTACTAAACTCATTAATTACCCCAACCCACCTTTACAGTCTTCCTCAGCCATTCCCATCTTTAATCCTGCCTGTAAATTTTTCTTTATTCTCTGATCCATAATAACTAATCAGAAATTAGGCCTTGACATCCTTCTGTAATTTTATACCATGAAGCACTCTTATATTCTTCCCTAGATCCTCTGCTTTGAATAGCCCAGCTCTGACATTATTCTAGCTGTGAACCTGGTCCCATGTGACCAGGGGTATAGAGCCAGGGGAATGTCCATATTCAAAACCTGTGCTGTGCTTCAAGTCCGCAGTCTTAGACATTAGAATCTGAATTTTCTGCTCAAAAGATCCCAACGTCTGCTTCCACTGGAGACAGGCCATGCTGGAGATTGGCGGCACAGACTTAAGACGTAACTCAAAAGCAACTATTGGCTGGATGATGAGATAATTATAGGCAGAGCTTAATCTTAGTTGAGGGTATCCATACACATGTGTATAAGGCTCCTTGAGTGCAGGAAGAACTAGAAATAGGATTCAGTTTAATCCTACTGTTAGCTATCTTTATTTATCATTTTATTTTATAGAGAAGCTGCTCACTTATGACCCTAGAACTGTTATAATCTGCACCACAATCTAATCTTTAATTATATACTGTCATGTAATTGCTCTTGGATTGGTTAGGACCTCCTCTCACTCTCTGTAATAACATGTAAAATTGATTTTTTTTTTTTTTTTACTGCTTAATACATTGCTGTGCATAGATTAATTACTCAGTACATTTTTATTAATGTATGTAGAGGACAAGGCTTATATTTAAATTAATATGCTTCCCTCTTCAATTTTCTTTGGGTTGTTGATTTTATTTATGTGCCTTCAGAAAGTATAAACAATGTATTCTGTTGTTTTAGAAGCTTCTTGCTCTTCCCTCCCCTAAAGTATGAGACCTTTGCCTTGCATTTTAATTCATCATTGTTGTAGAATTCATAACCATCACTTACACATTTTGACCAAATTTATTCTTGGAATAATAGAATTATGGAGAGTGAAGAAACATGCATGGTCATTTGCTTTGATCCACCTTTTTCTTTTTGGCAGAATACCACAGTATCTTTGACAGATGATCAAAGACTAATTGTCCATCCAATTAACCTTAGGCTGCCAACAGCGTGTATTACAGAACTCTGAGCAGTTTAATGTGACTGATTTACAATATAAACCTTCCAGAACAGAAAAAAAAAAAAAAAAAAAAAAAACCTTATCATTTTACCTGTCAGAAGTAACCATAATCTGATTACCAGGGCTACTATTTTTTCATGGGAGAATCTTAGCAACTCCAAATTATTCCATATCCATTGTGTAAGATATGTTACATTTTCCTTACCATCATCAAAGCATTCACAGTTCTATAAAACTATAAAATCCTATCTTTAAGCCAGCAATTTGTATCTACTTTTATCCTTAATAGCTATGTACCTTTTCTTTAAATATCTACACCTTTTATTCTGGTTATTAGCACCAACAGAATAGTTTTTAGCCTTTAATTTTTATCTTCCAATATTTTGTTTTTTTGAATTCCTGTAAAGTAGTGGAAGAATAAGACTAGAAAGACATTTTATCCCTGCCTACTTTTCTGTTGTATAAAATAAGTTGTCTATAAGTGGTGGTGTGTGCTTGTGTGTGTGTGTGTGTGTGTGTGTGTATTTTGGTACTAGTGACCAAGGGAGCATAATAGTGGAATGGAAGTAGAATATTTGTATCTTTTAGATTCTGGAATTTAGTTTTAAGATTTTGTGTTTATAGTAACATTAAAACCTTTGTCTCAAAATTTTAAATTACTGTTTATTATCATCAAAATGCCTTTAAAACAATATTGTTATAAATTAAATTGCAAAAACAAGAAATAGGGAGATTGTGCTTATTTTAAAAAGGTAAAAATTTCTATATTAAACAACTTACATTTAAAGTAGAGCAGGCAAGACATTGGTAAAATGCACACAATGTTAATTCCAGTTTGTCTTTTAGATCCAAAAATAGATGTTTTTATCTATCTCTGGCCTAATAAATAAAATATGATAATACAAACAATGGCATGCTTCTAATTATGGTCATCCTTCAAAATTATAAAGGTTTTCTGTGACTATAATTTAGCATAATTGAATTTGAATTACTAATCAATTATTTACTGTTAAGAATATTTTTATTTGCTCTTATAAGCTAATGATGATTTACCACCTGTCTTGTTTAAAGGTGAGGCTCCTAGTAGAGATTGTTTTTAATTTTATTTGTAATTTCAAAATACTAAGTAAGTCATGGCTAACAATATAATGAATTGTGTGTGTATCAGTATATGTGAATGCATGTGTGCATTTGCATGTGTATGTATATGAAATGAACAAAGACACAAACATATATAGTGAATATAATAAATACATATTGATTTTCTGGTGGTTTGCAACTACAGAATAGTATTTGTAAATTTGATATTTCTGCCTCTGTACTTTCACTGGTGTGTGTGCATGTGCACACATTCGAATTTGCTTTTTGAAAATAACCTCTCTTCACGGTCATCATACTGTTGACTCTCCGTTGTACACCACCTGGTATTACTTTGGTGCTTTATCTAATATAGATGCTCACTTAAATGGCTTCTCCCTAATATTTCCTGATTACTCTAGCTTTTTGTTCATTCTCCCTTTAATTCTATAGCATATATAATTCCAAACACCCAATCATCAGCCCATAAAAAGATGTATCCTTAGATACCTGATTAGTCAATATTTCAACATTTGCTATAATGACTTGAAATGGTTTACTCCAAAGCCATAAACTAAATTGAAACCATGGAGTAATGAATATGTTCACATACCAGTGAAAATGTTGGTATCAGGGAGAAAGAATATTAGAATGCTAATATTCTAATCAAATCAACTCCTCTTATATGGTTCCACTGTTGTCACTAACCTCTTTCCCATCCTTAATGAAAATTTAGCTTTTTTATTTTAAATTTAATTTTTTTGAGATGGAGTCTCACTCTGTGGCCCAGGCTCCAGTGCAGTGGCACGATCTCGGCTCACTCCAACCTCCATCTCCTGGGTTCAAGTGATTTTCCTGCCTCAGCCTCCCGAGTAGCTGGGCCTACAGGCATGTACCACCACACCCAGCTAACTTTTGTATTTTTAGCAGAGACAGGGTTTCTCCTGTTGGCCAGGATGGTCTCCATCTCTTAACATGGTAATCTGCCCACCTTGGCCTCCCAAAGTGCTGGAATTACAGGTGTGAGCCACTGTGCCTGGCCCCAAAATTTAGCTTTTAAAAATATGTTAATTTATATTTGCTTTTTTCAGTGCAGAAAGGAAACATAGTCTATATTTGAAACAATGTAGTATCTTTGTGTTCTGCAAACCAACATACCCTTTTGTATTACTAAATGTAAAATAATTTGATAATTGGTATCTTAAAAGCAATATGTTTTCCAGAAATCATCAATAAATTGTTAAACTGATTGTTTAAAATATTTTAGCAATTTGTATGAAGATGTTGTAGGTTTGGGTACACTGGAAACCCATGAGGATTTTTTTTCAATATAAAATAATTTAATGTAGGCTCCTACTTTCTGATCATTTGCTCCATAATATACTGGAAGGAAGAAATTAGTTTTGATACTTAGAGATGTCTGTATTTTATTTTATCTTATTTGCCTTGTTTAGCATGTCTGAGTTTCCTATCACCAATTTGATTCTCAGCAATTTGGAAGTTTGTCGTAGGCTTCTTTGAATCCTTAGTGAGCCTAGAATATGTTGAATATAAAGCAGGTGCCTTTCACATGTACTCAGATTGATTAAAAGATCATATACACATAAACACAGACACACAAACACAATTACCTCTCTGGCCACCAACTGGATTGCACATGGTGTGATTTCCAGAAGTCCATTTTCTAACACACAGTTTCAGTGCATCCTCAAAGTGATTTTTTTTTTTTTTTTTTTTGGTCTACACGGCTTAATAGGTTAGAGATGACTAATATTCTTTAGGTCCTAGATAAATATTTATTGAGGATGAATGAATATTTTTATCTTTCTTATTAGAGTTTATATTTTCTCAATACATATCCAGTTTATTTAAAAAATTGTTAAAATGAGCTTATCTCCATACCTAGAGATTGAATCTAAATAACCTTCGCATTTCCATATCTTGTTATGTGAACTATAGCTTTGGGTGGAGGCAGTAATGTTAATTAAAAACCAATGATGACATTTCTAGTGAACCTAAAAACTTCTAAAACAAGGACAAATACAAGTTTCTAGATATGAATGACGAAAGCTAGATTAGGGTGTAAGAGTTGCAGTGGAAAGCTATGGAGGATTAAGAAAAGAGTCAGTGAATGGAACATGCTGACTCATGAAACCCAGTAACTATAGGATCCAGAGGAATTATGCTAATAAATTGTCAATGTTGAGAAGGAGAGTATGGCACACTAGACACAATTTTATGCTATTAGCAAAATTGGAAAGTTAGAAAGTAGAACATGCTACTTTGGTGGGAAAAGTGATGATGAGCTGTTGAAAGTTTGCAGTGACTATTAGATATATACATGGAACTATGTGTGAAATACAGATCTGGAACTTGGGTGAGTGATTATGGTTGGAAATTTAGATTTGGGAGTTGTTTGACAAAGAAATAATGGTTGAAATCATAAAATTAAATGACCTCTGCAAGGGAGTGATCATAAAGGGTGAGGAATTTTATTTTAAAGCTCCTATTTTCCTTTAAAAGAATCCTCCGTGACTTATCCATTCACATCCTTGCAGTGAACTCTGATTGTAAATATGCCATTTGTTCTTCAACTTTGTATGGATGTTCTGAGAGGGTCACAGTACCTGAATCCATAAATTTATCTACACCAAACATATTTTATCTCAGCTCTAGAGAAAGTAGATATAAAGAAAGTTAAAAAATACATACGCTATCCTGATATACAAGTTTTCAAATGCATGAGGCTTGGGTTTTAAAAACCAGTAGAATTTTGATGGTTCATCAGTTTAACTAACTACATATTGGAATATCCACTTATAAATTTATATTCATAATATATTACCAGTAAATAACATAATAAATACTTTAAGATATGGCATTAGTAAATATGTATTTGTAAAGTTCTAAATATTTATTCTTTAAAATTATGACTTCCTAAAGAAATCTTACAATTATAAAATGTTTGACATGCTCATTGTAAAACATGAGAAAATAGAGACAATTTTAAATTAGTAAAACAAAATTTTTTTCTTAGATAAAATAATAAAGCCATATTTTTATATGCATGTACCTTATATACTGTGCTATTTAATCCTAAATAATGAAGAAAAAATATGTATTTTCTATTTTAATTTTTCCCTTTTCCCCAATACCATTAAATATCCTTCATATAAGTAATTTTTTAAAAGGATGTATATTGTCCTATTGAATAGATAACCATGGCCTAGTTGAGCAAGCCCTTATTTTATTTAGGGGTGATTTCAAAATATCTCTTACTCTGAATTATTCTTCAATGAGAATAATTCCTTCATATTTGTAATTAAGTAGGTTTAAGATCAAAGTACAATTGAAAGTGTCTCCATCCCATCATTTATGTTTTGTTTGATAACATATATATATTTTCTAATTATAATCGTATTTGCAATGTCTTTTAGATGATATGCCATTTGGGATACAAATGCTTTCTCTACTCATTGGCTCAAACTCTTATTCAAAGATTACTTCTTATCTCTGAGCTAAGATTTGTGGGAATATAAAAATACCTAGTTTGTTAGCTTATACTTTTCTGGTAGAAATGATACATATATTAAATTTATAGATCTCTTTGGAAAGATTATTCCTACATAAAATTCACTCAATGAAAATTGAAGAAATGCCAGTGCATATTATGTTATGCAACAGTACTTGAATAAACGCCACATGAAATTTTATAGAACATGACCAAGAAGAGTTTTTTAGAAGACCAGAGAAGTCTGACCTTCCAATTGTCTGTACAAAAGTTAATAATAATAAGACGATACATCAAAATCCATGCAGCCTAACTCTGGTTTCCAGGATATATTCCATCAAGAGAGATCATCCCCATGGTAACTCATAAGCAAGATATAAGACCAATAACATTCAAAAATTTGAAAGAATCATTCTTTTTTTTTTTTTTTTGAGATGGAGTTTCACTCTTGTTGCCCAGGCTGGCATTATCTTGGCTTATCACAATCTCCGCCTCCCAGGTTCAAGCAATTCTCCTCCCTCAGCCTTCCTAGTAACTGGGTTTACAGGCATGCACCACCATGCCTGGTTAATTTTGTATTTTATTTTAGTAGAGATGAGATTTCTCCATGTTGGTCAGACTGGTCTTGAACTCCCGACCTCAGGTGATCTGCTGGCCTCGGCCTCCCAAAGTGCTGGGATTACAGGTGTGAGTCATCATGCCCGGCTTCTTTCGTTTCTAATTTATCCTCTGTGTATAATAATATATCCTCAAATTCAGAACTTGATGTGTATTTGGCAAGTTGCCTCAATTCCTAGACAGAGCTTTTACTTTTTTAAAAAAATTTATTTATTTATTATACTTTAAGTTCTGGGGTACATGTGCAGAATCTGCAGGTTTGCTACATATGTGCCATGGTGGTTTGCTGCATCCATCACTCCGTCATCTACATTAGGTATTTCTCCTAATGCTATCCCTCCCTAATCTTGACCCCCCATCCCTTCCCTAGTCCCTCAACCCCCGACAGGCCCTATGCAGCTTTTTCTTTAAAGTATACTGAATAAAACTTATTAAATTGCACAAGTTAAGTATGTATCCCTCAATTACAGCTCAATAAAGTTGAAAAAAAAAAGAGCCCTGAGACGAAAAACACTAAGTGAAGACAAATGTGAGGGTCTGTCTCCTAACGTGCATAGATTTAAAAGGTGAGAAACATCATATTTCTGTTTAAAAAAGAAAAAAAATACAATTTTAGTTTATCTTAAATTCTAAAATCAATGGCAAATAGAGGAATACATGTGACTTACTTGTGAAGATTTCTGATTTCTCCTTGAATATACAGAAAGGGAGAGAACTTTCTAAGAAATGTCATTTGTATTATTTTAGATTTGTAATAATATATTCAGCTTTAATCATTTGAATCAAAATAAATGCTCTGATCATAAGTAAAGCCTCTGTCAGGATTGGTCTCAGATTACGGGAGTGTCTCCTAGAAAGAGAGCTCAGTGAGACAAGCAGTCAGGAACGTGTTTGGCAACTTGACAATTTGCACATTTATTTAGGTATATATTACTTTATATATCCACATGTCTGTGGCAAGGTCACTTAAGGGAGGCTACCTCAATAGACCAGCATTTTATTTACAACTATGTGTAACCTAACATACTAGAAAAATAAGTTTCAGTACGACCTATCAGAAAATAGATTATGAACATTGGTGAGAAAATTGATCCAAATATTTTGGATTGAATAATCATGTGAAATCCACAGGACTATTTTAAGATTGGAGCTTAGCAATGTTCTTAAATTTCTAAATCATAATAGAAGCTCTGAAATTCCAGGGGACACTACTTTTTCTCCCTTGGTACTGAGTAGAAGGGTAGATATCACAATGTGGGGAAGAAGTTGAGAGAAGTTAAAATAATCAGAATACCAATGACTCTCTCCTTTGCCCACATTTTCTAAGGTATATTTGGAGATAATTTTCTAGTCTTGAGATATAATAGTGTGTGGTAAAAAAAACAAAAACAAAACTTTAAAAGAGAAGGAAAAATATCTGAATATTAATTCCTCATTGTCGGTAGAATCTTTTAGTATATTGGTTGGACTTCTGTCCAACCACATAACTTTTCTGAACCTCGATTTCATCGTAAACAGACAAGCAGGACCTAATCAGGTTTTTCAAGCTTGAGACAAGTTATTTCTTGGCTTACTGTCTTTGCTCAATACATCCCATCTTTCTTCTTTCTTGTTTTCTCTTTGGTCATATCTATGCCAATATTTGCAAATGCCCACTCCAGGGCATTCTTCTTATTTTCCTAAGTTATTTCTCACCTCTGTTTTCTTTCATATATCTCTCTTTTCTTGTCCTTTTTGCCCCCCCCCCATTTTTAGTTGTAAAAGCAATAATAATAATATTGATGATAATTAATAGTTAATGAACAGCTGTACAACAAAGACTGCTACATGCTTTATATAAATATCACTTAATTCTAAGAACAGTTTCCAGTAGTAAGATCTACGAGGGAATAAAGGTTCAGGGATGTTAATTATTTTCTCCAAATTCACACATCTAGTAAGCAATACAGCTGGGATTCCTATTCACATTTTCAGAACCCCAAATATTGCCAATCCAGAAGAGAATATGTTTCTCAAAGCCTAAAAAGGCAAAGAGAAGAATGTAACTTGGGGCTAGGGCTTATGTATGACTATGAGTTTTTTAGGCTGGTCTAAAAGAAATTGGTTTGCATTTTCCCTTATGTTACAAGAATATTTTAACAAAACACTGATTATTACAGTTAATCAAAATAATTTATGATATTCTAAAATCCTCAGGTTGTGTGTAAGTTACTCAAATATTAAGTTGGAATCATTCTGTCACCTTTGGATTCATCATAAGTTAGACACTAATAAGAATGGAAGAAGAAGAAAAAATTGGGTGATGTTCAAGCTGTTTTAGTACTATTTATATCAACAGTTTCAAAACTCTCATAAAAGTCAAGAAATTAATATACAAGAGGTGCCTAATCACATTTATCATTCAATTTACATCACCATAAGAAATAATTTTGGCTGACTTATAATGAAGCACATTTTCAAATCATTTACTCCATGAAATATTCACAATAGCTGTTTTCCTACTTTTAAGACTATAATTAGTTCATATAAGAAGGCTTCCTGCAATCAGTTTAATGTGTATCCCTAAATCAAGAACTAGAAATTGTTGAGTAGGGACAAATAATATAAAAAATTCAGATTCTAGCCTACTATTATTAATAATAGTGTAAAAGAATTTCAACTTGCGGAAACTTATTCTGGTTTTGTTATCTCAAATGTCTTTGCAAATTACATTTGGAATTCATTTTCCATTCCCCCATCCCACTTCTATTTAATACCTAAAGAAGCTGCTATTAACACTTACTGTATTCTGAAATTCAGCCAGTTTCTTTTCTGAATCTCTCCTCGAAAAACATCCAGAAATATGTAAAAATGTATTTTTAAGAAATTGGTGTTATTTGAATGAAATGATGCTCGTGATTTTGACAATGAACATGATAGATGTTAATAAGAGCTCATGGATGGATGCAAGAGCTAGATAAAATTCTGAATTTGATCTCAGAAAATTTTAGATATTCACCATAGAGTTCATAATTTGTTATTTAAGGACAATTTTGTTCAGAAAACAAACCTATCCTTCCAATTTGTTTGCATAATAATTTTGTATTTACTAACAACAATACTGGCAATGAAATGCATATGTCTATTTCTCAATGAAGAAAAAAAGGGAACGTGGTACCATTATAGGAGCCAGATTACCTCAAGACCTCTGTAACTATTCTGCACTGAAATATTTTTGTAGCATTTCTCCCAACGATATTTACCACAATGTAGTATTAATTATGAAACTGTTCAAAAGAGACAAAGAAATTAAGGGATGACACGACGAAAATAAGAAGTGCTCTCCAATGGTTGTTGACAGCAGATGGGGAGTCAATGAGGTAGAGAGATACAGACATTTTATCCTCAAATGACAACAGTTTCTGAAAGCGAAGCTCTGAAAGCACCAACACAAGGTTGTGTTAACAGTTCTAGTCAGGTGTCAGACCAGCAAGGCTCACAGTAGAAAGGAGAAAATGCTCAACTGTTTTATAACTGAAAACATTTTACTACACTTAAGTTCTCAAATGGTGATCTTAAAGAAATAAGAAATAAATGCGATGTAATAACTTGACAATTTACAAACAATATGTTTTTTTATAATTAAATATTTAATAACATTTTAAAATCTATTAATCCTCAGTTGCATATCAAGCCATCCTCCTAGCTCATTTTGATCCTGTCATTTCTAATTAATCATTCATGTTTGCTGGAGATGGTTATTCAGAAAAAGTGTCATGAAAATATTATTATTCAAACATAACTTTTCCTACATAATGAAATCAATTATCTTATTTGAAAGTATATATTTTTATATATCATAATGAATAGATTTCCTTATCAGATAATAGTTTGTGATTATATAGTATTTTTAAGGAAATTAGGTAACATCTAAATACAATTTTTTTTAAATGCTAAATCTTGTAAAAATGCACAAAAAAGAAAGTTTTTCTTCGTTGGATATTAGGAAGAATATCAAGGTCAGTGTCCTATTGGGAAATTCTTGCTTTATCAAAAGATTCTGGAATTCTTTTGTTCATTTAGTAAGAATTATTGGCTGTCTACTATGTGCCACACACTCAATTTGGCCCTGAGGACACAATGATGAGTAAGGCAGACCCACCTGCTCCCTAAATACTGTTCTACTCCAGGAAAAGTCTCCCTTTAGCTTTGTTTTGTGGATCCCAATCACAGCATGCTTTTGAATATTATTGTTTTCCCTTTGAAAAATGAATTTTCTTGTGAAGAAATATAACATGAAGATGGGGGAGCTTAATTTTAAATTTGTTTTAGTGAAATGTGTAATGATCAAGTTGAATTTATTATTATTTTTTTCAAAACCATAGTTTAACTAAAATACAATGAAAATGCAAACAGATTCTGAAGGAAGTTTCAAATGTACCTCCAAAATTGTTAGGGTAAAAGCATCCCGTCAGAAGCTGTCTTCTACAAACCAAGCCTATTGAGAGCAATAACAGAGCTGTTCTTTTCCTTCTCTTGTATTTCTGAGAACATATTTCTTGGCACCCAATAGGTGTTTAAATATCCTTGATGGAAGGGTCAGCAATCATCTGACAAGGTCATGGAGCAAATACCAGTAAATATAAAAGGTTAATCTTCACATGCAGTACATGTAAAAGGTTAATCTTCACATGCAGTACATATAAAAGGTTAATCTTCACATGTAAATGACAGGATCATCAAAAAAAACAAACAAAGCCAAAAAGACTTTAAAAAAATATATAGGAATAACCAACTGCTTGAGCTTTACAGCCACCCTGACTACATGTGTAATAGTTTCTCCATTTTGTATAAATAAAGGTAAGAAAACAAAAGAGAGAGACAGAGACAGAGAGTGGAATTAGTATTGATATCTGAATTCTTGTTTCTCATTATACATTTATCATTTCTCTGACCATATATCCAGGAAAATGTCACTTTCAATTTACTGTCATTAAAAGTCCTTTGTTACACTGGGGTGGGAAGGAAATTGATTACTCTAAAATACTTCCAAATCCTTAACTTTTAAATGCAAGATAATTTCACTGGTTATTAGTATTCAAGGCCCACAATGCCAGTTAAAAATATAGGAGGTTCAGAATCAATTTGGTAACCTGAAAAAAAAAAAAAAAAACTATACTGTGTATATATATAAAAGCATTCAAGATGAAACAAATACTATAAAAATAAAAAAGGCAAGATAAATAACCAATAAAATATCAAATATTCAACTGTACTAGGCACCAAAGAACTAAAGCCTTTTTAAAAAGGAGGTATTAATTTCACATATCAAATCTAAAAACTTAGAATGGAAGATGTTAGTCAGTCTATGGGCTGACGCATGCACTACTCATAGAGGGCAAAATTTGGACATTTCTTGTGATGATTGATTTCATGTATCCACTCAACTGGGCTACAGGATGTCCAGAGAGCTGGTTAAACATTATTTCTGCCTGTGTCTATGAGGGTGTTTCTAGGAGTGATTGACATTTGAATACAGTGAACTGAGTAAAGCAGATGGTCCTCCTCAGTCAGAGTGGGCAACATCCAATCAACTGATGGCCTGGATAGAACAAAAGGTTGAATTAACTCTGCCTGATTGCTTGAACTGGTGGTTTATCAATCTTCTCCAGTCCTTGGTGCTTCTGGTTCCCTGCTCTTCAGGCTTGGATTAGAATCTATTCTATCCATTGGCTCTCTGGCTCTCAGGCCTTTATACTACACCCCTGGCTTCCCTGAGTCTTCAGTTGGCAGAAGACAGATTGTGGAATTTAGCCTCTGTAATTGTGTAAGTCAACAGCTTATACTAATTTTTTAATACACATGTGTGTCATGCACACATGCATGCACACACACATATATAAGCATACATATGACACTCTTTGACTTCCATTGTATACTGAAAATACCATAAGTCGAAAATGCATCTAGCACCCCTAAACCGGTGAAACAGCATAGCTTAGCCTAGCCTACTTTAAACATACTCAGGACATTAGCCTACTGTTGGGCAGAATCATCCAACAGAAAGCCTATATATTAAGATGAAAGTGTTGAATCTCTCATATAATTTGTTAAATATTGTAATGAAAGTGAAAAACAGAATGGTTGCATGCGTTTGTAGAAGAGAGAATTAACCTTCAATTTTGTTTTTAAACTTTATTTTTAAGTTCTAGAATACATGTGCAGAATGTACAGGTTTATTACATAGGTATACACATGCCATAGTGGTTTGTGACACTTATCAAACCAGTATCTATAACCTCCAATTTTCTTATGAGTGGCAAGTTATTAGGTTATATATTTCTGAGCTCCACCTATATAGTAGGAGAGAATATCTACTTTTTGTAAATATGTAGTTGGAATCATTTGTCCCTTCTATGGGTTCAGAGTCAAGGAGAAATTTATGTTTCTTGAAAAAAATGGTCAATGTTATGCTTTGAAATAAATGGTAAGGTTTACACATTGTGGCTCTTTTTTGTAAATCAATACCTTCAACATTAGATTGTGGCTTTGCCTGGTTTCATTTCCAGGTGATAAAAGGATGATAACCATCCTCTTTTGTTCACGGTTAGGTAAATTTGAGTAAGGGGAAGTAGAGAAACAATCTACAAAGGCCAGAGAAGAGAGAAGACAGGAAACAAGGCGAAAGGAGAAGATGGTCAGAGGATGGCTTGCAGTTTGTCCAGGGTCTATTCTTTTGTACTTGAGCCTAAAAATTTTAGGGCTTATGTTAAATGTATATTACAAAAATATTTAAAGTTTCCTTTTATAAAAACGTACATCAGAGTTATAATCCTAGATTCACTCATAGATAACATATATCTAACTTAATTCTCATAACAAACCTTTCAGGTGGCTTTTCAACTTCATTTAACAGATGAGCAAGAGTTCACACAGAAGTGGAAAAGTCGGGCCTAAATCCCAGTTTTCATTCATGAACAATTGGAAATTTCAATGATAACTGAATATTTAATAATAATAATTCTTTTCTACATCTGGTAATACTGTGACCACGTTAATAAAATTAATTCCCATTTTTAGAATTTATATAATGGACAATAGACAAATGAACTAATATGATTTCTGGGATATGTTCAAAATAATTTAGAGGGGTGTTGGAGCAGGTTGAGGATGGGCCAGGACTGGGCAAGGCTGATGGTAGCTGAGTCCATGTAGTAGGGGATGGTATTCTATAATACTTCTTATATTTATCTCCAAACTTTCTCATTATGAAAAGTTAAAACAACATCAATACTAGGCCTTTTTGTCTCCAAAGCCTATGCTTTAAAACACTCATGATAATTTCTTTATTAATATTTACTCAGAAGTGTCACCATTTCTGTTTTTAAGAGACTGAATCATCTTTTCTGTTTTTCAGTTTCCATATCTGTATCAGCAAAAGTTAAATGAAACTTTTTTACTAGTATATAATATAGTTTTTAACTGAAGTTTATTAAACAAGCCAAGAAGCAAACAATGTACCATTTCCAAAAATGTAATTTAAAGTTACTGAGTCTCATTATAAAAGCATGTTACTATACTTTCTATTGACAATTATGTCTCTTAATTCCCTCTTCTGAAGTCATTAAACATCGTACTTAATGACGGATGGATGTTGCGTAGAGGTTTTTAATGAGGAAAGGTGGTTTAATGTTACCAAACTCATACATACTGTGTAGCTGCATTTCAGCTTAGAGATTGATTAGTCTTTTTAAAAAACAGAATATGTTCTCTTCATTTTGAGAAATAAAAACAGGATTATTAACCAATCAAAAGGCGATAATGTAACAGTTTGAAAAGCATATCCGTAGAGCCTGCTTTAGGTACAAGAATGGCATAGTTTCAAATAGGAATTCATTTAGTGATGCAAGCAAATCCCCACCACAAACAACTAAAGCTTTCTTTTTTTTTTTTTTTTTCTTGAGACGGAGTTTCCCGCTTGTTTGCCTAGGCTGGAGTGCAATGGCACGATCTTGGCTCACTGCAACCTCTGCCTCCCAGGTTCAAGCGATTCTCCTGCCTCAGCCTCCCGAGTAACTGAGATTACAGGCGTGCACCACCATGCATGACTAATTTTTTTGTATTTTTAGAGATGGGGTTTCTCCATGTTCCAGACAGGCTGGTCTGGAGCTCCCAGCCTCAGGTGATCCACCGCCATCAGCCTCCCAAAGTGCTGGGATTACAGGCATGAGCCACCGTGCCCAGACTGAGCCTCAGTTTTCTAATGTTTAAAATGGTGATCAGAATATACCGATGTAGGATTAAATAAACCATTGCATGCCAGGTACCTGATCATCTAAATGTTGGCGCTTCCTATGACAATGATAGCTTTTCCTATGCTGGTGTATGTGACAACGTCCCTCACCCTGGTCCACAGCACATACCCTTTGAGTTATTTCTCTCTCGGTGGCCAGGGATTTGCAAGGAGCCATTTCATCAGTTAAGATGCTTATGGCTGCAACTGACCAAAACACTGATCCTCACTGGATTACATGAAAGGGAAGTCAATTGGCTTGGCAGGCAGCCCCAAAGGTGGCCAAGGGTAGAGCCTAGCTTCAGGCACAGCTGGATCCAGGATTGAACCGATACCATCAGGATTGGGTTTCTCGGCTCCATTCTTTCGTCTGAGTGCCCTCCTCATAGGGGCTACAGGGGTTCCAGCATCTCCCCTTCTTGGGTTCAAAGCCAGTGGGAAAGAGTCAGCTCCAGCATTCCCAGCAAAATCCTCTTTGCATCTCACTGCCCATCTAGAACCTATCACTGGACCCAGAGGAATGAAGACAGGCAAGGGCAGCCTGAGGCGGCTCCAGTCTGCTCAAACCCAGATCTGAGCGTAGTGAACAGTGATTGCCCAGAGCAAAATCAGGTTTGGCCACCGAAAGCAAAGGTGACTTCTGCAGCCGTCCACACGCTTTGGCTTTGTGCCCCATGGTAAACACTCATGAATTGACTTCTGTAATCCCAGGGAAGAGGTGGGCTTCAAACAGGCTGTAAAACCAGGCCGGCAGCTCCAACAGCTCTCATCCGAAGTTCCCTTGGTGCCATCTGCTGCCCAGCTGGACCCACTGTCCTCAGACCGGAGCCTTCCCCTAGCTTGATCTGTAGCCTGCCACCTGCGGAGCCCAATTCCTTGAATAGGGACTGGCAATCTGGGTGCTTTTTCAGGCCTCTGCCATGAGGCATTATATCCTGGTTCCAACTCTACTAAAAACAGTAGTAAATTTGGTGTCTACTAAAAATACAAAAAGTATTCAGGCAAAGTGGTGGGCACCTGTAATCCCAGCTACTTGGGAGACTGAGGTAGGAGAATCAGTTGAACCCAGGAGGCAGAGGTTGNTGGGATTACAGGCACGCGCCACCATGCCCAGCTAATTTTTTGTAGTTTTAGTAGAGACGGGGTTTCACCATGTTGACCAGGATGGTCTCGATCTCTTGACCTCGTGGTCAACCCGCCTCGGCCTCCCAAAGTGCTGGGATTACAGGCGTGAGCCACCGCGCCCGGCCTAAAGCTTTCTTTATCTTATTTCAGGTTGCTTTGATACTGGAGAATGGACTTTTTGTGATTTATAGCAAGTGTAAAGGTAGAACCTGACTGTAAACAAACTGAGAGACAATCAGAATAATAATACCAATGCATATTATACAGCTGCGAAACATAACAATAAATAAGAAAGTAAAAGTGTGGCCAGGCACGTTGGCTCATGCCTGTAATTCCAACACTTTGGGAATTGAGGCAGGAGCATCACTTGAAGCCAGGAGTGGAGACTAGTCTGGCAAACAAGGTGAAACTAGTCTCTACTAAAAATCACAAAAATTAGCCAGGCATGGTGGGGCACACCTGTAGTCCCAGCTACTTGGGAGGCTGAGGCACAAAAGTTGGTTGAATCTGGGAGTCAGAGGTTGAAGTGAGCCAAGGTTGCACCACTGGCTGGAAACAAGGTACAGTAATGTGAGTGGTGGCACCTTGCTAGAACCCTGGGGGAAGAAAACCCCAGGGAGGAAGGCAGGCCTGACCTGGAGGCTGCAGAGTGATGGAATCTTATTGTGTGAGTTCCCAGGTAGAGGGGAGCACCGAGAACACTAAAAATATATTGTTCTGTATTATGGCATTTTTCTATAAAATGCAAGTACCACCAGGAGAGCTAACATGAAATATTTTTCGGTCTTTTTAAACTCAAAAATAAAATGGCTATTTATAAACGTGGCTACAGCATGACAGTGTTCTTCATATGATTGGTGCAAAAATGGCCAGAGCTTTGACAAGGAATAGGGAGAGGGTAGCTCCTAAACACAACTCTGGTTCAATGCCCTATGGAGAGGGGAAGTTTCAGAAGCTAGGGGTGGTGGGAAAGCTCTGAAAGTCTGGAACAAAGCTGATAAAACAGGAAATACAGTTGGTCTTGGAACAACACAGATTTGAACTGCATAGGTTCACTTCCACACAGATTTTTTTCAACCAAATGCAGATGGGAAACACAGTATTTGCAGGATATAAAGCCCATGTAATTGGAGGGCCTGCTTTTCATATAGGCAGTTTCAGTGGGGCCAAGTGCGGGACTTGAGTATGTGCAGATTTGAGTGTATGTGGGGGATACTAGAACTAATGGCCTGCTGTTCCTATGGGATCCCTAATACCAAGGGATGACGGGTAATTCCAAAAAGGGGTGCTGCAGAGACCAGGGTGATGTGAGACACCTAAGCTTCAAAATTTAAGGCTGGACTCTCACTTAAGAGCTGCCCTGCACTTGCACCTGGAAATAATATCCTCAGAATGTGTCCCAGGTCTCCTCACTTTCATCAAGTTGACCTGGTCCAGGTGCCATAAACAAATTTAACCTGGGATAATTTGCTCAGTACTAATGCTAGTATTCCGAGTAATCACAAACATACCGTTAAAATGGATCCAAATTCAGATTTTATTCCATTTATATCATTTTACACATACATGTGCATTATATCTGATAGAATCAATATCTATCACCTATCATCTATAAATCTATCTTTTATCTATAAGAAAATCTAATAATATCAGTTCATCACAGAAATAAAGAGAAACACTCATTTAATCAAAAATATACATGGATAGTTAGAATATGGCAAATACATTATTTGTAGGATACAAAACCCATGTCATGGAGGGCCTGCTTTTCATATATGTGGGTTAAGTGGGCCCAAGTGCAGGATTTAGTTTGCCTGCTTCACTCATTTAATTAAAAACATGTCTGGATAGTTAGAACATCTGGTTGGTTTGCCTGCTTTAGATACACATTTATTTTACCAACTACATACTAAGAACACTCTTTGTATTTAGAAATGGCAAAGGTGGGTTTCCTAGAAATTTTCCTGGATACAGCCCACTACCTGGTAAGGGAAAGATAAAGTGTGCATAATTAACTATAAATTGATGTTAGAAAGTAAAAAGATCATATGATAAATACTAATGAATAGTTTGTAATAGAGTTGAGAGTAACTAAAAACACGTTCTTCTAGCTGAGAGGTTCAGAGAAGATCTTATGAGGAAAATAATATTTGAGATAGATTTTGGAAGACAACAGGTAAGTATTTATTAGACCAGTGCTCTCCAGATAGATTAGATATCAAGAACCAACAAGGAACAGTCTATTTTAAGTGGAGTCCTTCAAAAAATACAAAGAAGTAATTATTTTTTATAACGGCTGTTATCAGGGAAAGCTTGCAAGTTGTGTAAAATAATATCTTTTGGTTTTTCATCTCTTGTTCCCATTCTCGACATATTTGCAACCCACTCCTAATACACACAGGTTAGGCTGAAAATTCTGCTAGACTTAATGTTATGTTTGTAACTTACTTTCTCATAGAAAAGATGCTTTCTATAACAATAATTATGAATATAGTACTTAAAAGATTTTGAAGAGAATTTTGAAAATTCCAAAATAATTCTTTGCAGCGTACCATTTTTGCATGAGCTAATGACTTTGCTATTTGTCATCATCTCTTCTTCCTCCAATCCCTTTTCTTTATAGGTTTTGTCCTATTAGTTTACTAAAATTAATTTCTGTCTTAATAAAAGACATATGGCCAAGAGGATGGTCTACTTTTCTTTGAACACTTACCTTAGTTTTTCTTACATTTTGAATTATTTTTATAATTAGAAGAAGTTCTATTTGTAAAAGAAGAAAGGAAATCTCATTTGTTTGATTTTGAGTGAGCATTTTGGTTTATATTGATATTCTGTTACTTATTTGTAAACATTCCATATATGCCCACTTTTATTTATTTTTATTATCTACTTTTAAAGAAATTTTTGATTATGTATATTAACCATTTTTAAGGTTTCAAAATAGATCACATTTGAATGTTTAATGAAATTTTATAAACATTTATGTTAATTTACATAAGAAGTGACATGCCGAAACTTCTTACTTTCATATACAGGCAACACTTTGCCTATTCATTCAATAAACATTTTTGAGAGTTCCCTATGGGGCACTCTGGTAAGAAATGGAATATGTATTAGCCAATAATAAAGAAGTAGCAAGAGTCAAGGTAGGGCTGAATCTTAACAGAGCTTGGAAGAAATTCCATGTTGTCTTTTTTCTATCGACAGAGCTCATTCTTTGTTCTTTCCTCTTTTCCCAAAGTTTTTATTTTTTTTTTCCTTTAGAACCTTTGTGTGTGTTTGGGGTTGTGGCGTGAAAGGGTAGAAAATAACCTCTTTCCCTAATGTATTTTCCTGTTTATTACTGTATATCGATGTTATATGTAAGCAATAGTTGTTCATGAATTTAATGTTGGAATTTGCCACTAAACACTGTTATTCACTCCAATAATTTTCCCAATTGATTCCATTCTGTTATAAAGATCAGCATAATATCTGAAAACAATAGCTTTATCTACCATCGGCAGATAGTTCAAATTTGGCCTTTTCTTATTTTTTGGCACTAATTAAAGACGAGAAAATTATATACTTCTCTCATATTTTAAGTCATTCATCCACAAAACTTTCTAAACCAACTGCCTTTTGGGGTATCCCCCAAAATATTTTGACGTTTTTCAGATGCTTACTTGGTTCACTTCCTGTTCAGGTTTCTAACTTAATTTTGAATCAATTCAAAAATTGACTCAAGAAATGAAAACATTCCAGTTCATTATTATTTTATAATTTATTACTGTTATTTTATTCTATTTGGAAAATGGATATTATCTATGTATAATTTATAACAAGGATTTCTAAACTATTGTAATGTGTGAATGTTAAGCAGGTACCAAAAAATATACAGTTTCTCTGATTAACAAATATTTGGGAAACCTGTGTTTGATCCAAGTATAAAATTTATTTTCTGAAGAATATTTGGAACAGGAATGTACATGTTAATAGATGCTTTTTGTTATTGTGGGGCAGTGAAGGATTCTGGAAATTTATTTCATAAAAGAACTCTTATTGATGGGCATACCCTACACCAAACACTTTGAGGAATCCTAATGACCAAATATCCATTGATAACAGGTCACACAGCCAGCTCTATACTCTCTGTTATACCAGATTTCTCTCTCTTCTCTTTTTCTTTCTCTCCCCGATCCTTCCTTCAGGTATTCTTTTTATGTTAAGTATCCCAAGAAGTAGCATGGAAATAAGATTTTTTTTTTCTGGATTAAATGAAAGCACACAGTATTAATAATAGCTGATAGTTGCTGTGCTTTGAGAGTAATGTGGGGGGTGATAGTACAGAGAAGAGAAAGTAGGTTGAGCTAAAGAAAGGCAATCATTTGTAGGCTTATTTCTCTTATCCCAGGCTTTCTGTTTTTGTGCTCAAGAAATTCAGTATTATCAGTGTGGTCCTCCTCCACCTTTCCATGGGACAGCACAATCTCACTTTTTGAAAAATGAAAATTTCTCTGCTGCCACGTAACATATTTGTGCAAATGAAGGAAGGCTGAAAATACAAAGCTGGAATATTTCCCAGATGTATTGTGGGGGAAAATTATATAAAATATAGTTCCACAGAACAAATTGTCAAAAATAAATTTTATATATTAAATAACTATAAGAATAATGATGGGGTAAAAGCCTTCATAAAATAAACGTACTGCTAATTATACTTCTGTAACAGGCAACTTAAAAATAAAGCGTGCTTAATTAAAAAAAAAAAAGTTCTGCTCATCAACAGTCTCTATCAAATTCTTCCTTAGCAAATAAGTTCCAAAAATTCATAATTTTTATACCAAGTCAAAATTCATTTATAACAAATCCTTGCAAATAGATTATAGTCTTTTTTATTTGAATCTGTATTTTATAATTAATGGTCTCTCACAGTATTTAATATAATAGTAAGCAATCTCTTAGAAGTTGAAGAGAAAAAAAAGTAAGTGCTAATAATACATTCCATTTTTACATACAGTGAACTGATTTATAATTCTATTACTCCTTGTTATCCACATGAAAAGGAAGGTGATTGGTAGTTGACTGGTGGAGTGGAGTGAAAGGAGTTAACTTCCAGGACATAGGTACTGCTGGTGAAGAGAAATACGTCTTCATGCCCATAAGTGGTTCATTGTTTGGTACTGACAGATAATTGTTTTTCCTTGAATTTTTTTTTTTTTTTTTTTTGACAGCCTCTTGCTGTTTTGCTCAGGCTGGAGTACAGTGGCGTGATCTGGGCTCACTGCAACACTCCTGGGTTCAAGCAATTCTTGTGCCTCAGCCTCTGGAGTAGCTGGGACTATAGTCACCCACCACCACAACTGGCTATTTTTGTGTGTGTGTATTTTAGTAGAGACAGGGTTTCACCATGTTGCCCAGGGTGGTCTTGAACTCCTGAGGTCAGGCAATCCACCTTCCTGTGGCTCCCAAGTGCTAAGATTACAGGCATGAGCCATAGAGCCCAGCCTTGTCTTTGAATTTTGAACCCTCTACCATTTTAGACCCTTCTCAACTGAACTTCAGTTTTTACATTTTGTGTCTCAGAATTCTTCAAGTTAAACTCACTACTTTCTTCTAACTAGGCTGTTTTTTGTTTGTTTTTGTTTGCCCTTTCTGCCCATTTGCACTTTCATGCTATGTCTTTTTCCCCTTCTCAATTATTCACATTTTTTTCTCTGTCTTCTGAGACCTACCTAAAGTTTAAAATTCTCCATAAAGAGATGCATATTCTAGAAGCCCAGTAAAAAAAAGGAGCATTTGTGTGGTGGGCATAGCAGAGCTTGGCCACATGAGAACACTGCATTAGAACTATAAAAAGTGGATTCAAATCTTGTTTCTGTGTGCAATTCAGTGATGTTGAGCAAAGAAATGATTAGTTCTGATCCTCAATTTTGCCATTTGATAATTGGGGATGCAAATAACTAGTACATTATCCACTGTTCCTGTAGAGATGAAATTATATGTTTAAACAAAGGATATAAGAGTGACTAAGAAATGAATGTTATTATGCATATTTCTCCACTATCTGTTAGGTACTTGGCAAACAGTAGGAACTTAACAAGTGTAATTCTCCTTTCCCCACTTCTGTTAATCTGAAGGGACCATGTCACAATGTCATCTGATATGTATGTATGTGTGTTCACACCCATGCTTGATAGCACCTGACCCAATATTATATACAAAATTTTCTCTATAAATATACTGTTAATGTTTGACTGATTCTCAAAATAAGATTTGTTCAGCCAGGCGCGGTGGCTCACACCTGTAATCCTCGCACTTTAGGGAGGCCCAGGAGGCTGGATTACAAGGTTAGGAGTTCAAGACCAGCCTGGCCAAGATGGTGAAACCCTATCTCTACTAAAAATACAAAAAAATTAGCCTGGTGTGGTGGTAGGCACCTGTAATCCCAGCTATTTGGGAGGCTGAGGCAGAATCCCAGCTATTTGGGAGGCTGAGGCAGAGAATTGCTTGAACCTGTGAGGCAGAGGTTGCAGTGAGCCAAGATCATGCCATTGCACTCCAGCCTGGAAAACAGAGCAGGACTTGGTCTCAAAAAAAAAAAAAAATTTGTTAACCCTTAAAAATGATAGGGAAAATATAAAAACTAGAGAAAGTTAGAAATGGATCAAATATCCTAAGATTTGTGGCATATTCATTTATTTCTCCATATGTCTTATTGTAGACTCTTTTAGAACATATAAAAGATTGACACTATGTCTAAATATATTTAATCTCCAAAGCTCCAATTGATTTTGGCTAAATAGGAGCAGCCAGTTTGGGTAAGTCCGAAGCCCCACTTGGGCTAAGGGCCCAGTTTTGCTAACAGTGCACATTCAGGGAACACTGTGAGCAATTTCATTTATCTAAGAGTTCAGCTTCGTGCTTGAGTTTGCAGGTGCAGCTGTAAATTTCAGGTGATTTACAGAGTGGGAAGCACACCAAATCTGAAATTATAATGGAGCTTAAGGCTCACAGCTTCTTTTGTTAGATGCTCTGGTTTTATGATTTTGGGTGGGTGCCACCACATTTTTCTTCCAAGTGCAATAAAAAAATGATGCCATTCAAGCTGAAAAGCTTAACAACCACTTTACCTTTATTGAATCTGTAGCTAATGTACTGAAATAGCAGGGGTTTTGCTGCAAATGTAATTTGGATTTTTGTCTGGGCATCTCTTCTTTCCTTAAAATTGGGTTTGCATTGAGCACAAGTGAGTTACCTAAAAGATTTAAAGATAAAGACCCTGGCTTGACCTTACTTGTTGCTGACAGATGCCCACCTAGATGAAATGAAAAGAAAGCACAGGCTTAGAAATCATGGAGACTATTCTTCTAGAAGTCATCTGCTAGACTAACTGTTGCTTTAGATAATTGCTTGATCTCCCCAGGGCTCAATTTTCTTATCAATAATTTGACAAAGTTGGAGTGGATGATCTTCATATTTCTTAAAGACCAGAAATGTTCTCTTTTAATGAAACTTGCATGCTTAGATTTTTAACTTATATTTGGTTTGTTTGACATTCTCTTTATGCACCTTTAAGAACATGTTCCCAAAGTAGCATTATCTTCCAGAAATGAGGTAAATTAAACACGGGTTTTTGATCCTGAATTATGTTAAAATTTTGACCCTATTTGCTTATCACACAGGAAACAATTACAAGCAAAGGGGAGGAAGGAAAAGCACTACTTTTATGATTCTTGAGTTTTGTTTTTTTTTTTTTTGAGACAGAGTTTCGCTCTTGTTACCCAGGCTGGAGTGCAATGGTGCGATCTCGGCTCACTGCAACCTCCGCCTCCCGGTTTCAGGCAATTCTCCTGCCTCAGCCTCCTGAGTAGCTGGGATTACAGGCATGCGCCACCATGCCCAGCTAATTTTTTGTATTTTTAGTAGAGACAGGGTTTCATCATGTTGACCAGGATGGTCTCGATCTCTTGACCTCGTGATCCACCCGCCTCAGCCTCCCAAAGTGCTGGGATTACAGGCGTGAGCCACCACGCCCGGCCGATTCTTGAGTTTTTATAGTTCACTTTTACATAAGCTTGAATCGTATTGCATGTGCATTAAAGACTCAAGGAAGCCTGATTTTTTTCTAATCCTATTTAGATACAGCTAATGATCTTTGAGCTTTTACTATAGCTACCCAATGTGCTGGGAAATTTCACCCGGATTATAGAGAATGTGATTATCACAACAACCACACTGAAAATTGCACAGTGAGAAAGTAGGAGTTGGATTCCAACTCAAAGCTTCAAATTCCAACCTTGCAGTCCTTCACAAATGCATTTTATGGAAACATGCCTCTTGTTACCAGCAAGCATAAAGTGAAGGTGTGATTCAGCTTACACTCCGGCCATAACCAGAGCTTCCTTCCATCTTTGAAGCCATTTCTGTTTCCTAACATCGTCTTGCTTTTATCTCAGACATTCTATAATCTCTTCTGACTACGCAAAATTTAGGCCTATGTGAAGATCCAGATAAAGTCCCAATCCCCATCAGTAACTGTAAATAAAATTTATAACAGATTTCATCTATTTACGTTTCTGAATATTTTAGTGAATTTTGTCTATATCACCCTTGGATGCATTTTGTTATTCGCTTATGTTATTATTTATTAAATTAGCATTTGCTTATACACTCCTTTGTGTAAAAGATTATTTTTCTGGCTCACATTCATAATAATTATTTACCAATCTGTTCATACAAAAATTTTCAACTTTCCTGGTTCTGAAATATGGAAATATGATAAGCACTCTTAACACTTTCAGAACTCAAGGTGTGGAGTGAGATATACAAACACCCAAAACAAATATATTTAAAAACTACATCGTCTAATTCAGGATTAAACTTGACTTGAATATTATTATAACAGTTGTAGAAAATAGCTTGTTTTGGGGATGGTAGGTTTAGATTACATATTAATGCAGAGGCAGGAAATTAATTAAAATGTGACCTTTCTTTCAGACAGGAAAGAATTTTAATGTTAGAATAAAACAGTATACTCAAACATGCACAAGTATGGGTTATTCTGGGAAAACAGTATGATTCTGTGTACTAGAGCAGGTAGAATAGAGAGAGATGAGACTGGCTTTGTAACTTGGTACCTGTCAAAAGTTTTAGGCTATGCTGAAACGTTTGGACTTGATATTGGGAGACATAATTTTTCAGCTTTGTTTTTTGGTTAGAGGTTTGAATAAAATCACATTTGGTGTTAGATAACGCTGGGTACAATGTGGAGAATAAATTGGGGAGGGTCTATTGTCTCTAATACAGGTGTGGTGAAGAAGAAGAGGTAAAAATTGATTCAAGAGATGTTCACAAAATATAATCAACAGAAGTGAATTGAATTGAAATAGGCTCTTGGTCCCTCTAGATTGTTTTTCCTTTCTTTTTCTTTTCTTTTTTAATACAAGCCTGCCTTTATTTCAAGATCGAAATTGTTGAGAGCACCTGCCGCCATCTAAGTAGAACTCAATTGCTTTCTTGCTGACTTTTTTTTTAAGAACAAATCGAACTCCGGTCCTTGCCCTTTAGATGTTAGAGTTATCATTAAATGAGAATACTGCTTAGTTGTGAATATTTGTCTGGAAAATGATGCCCATAGAGGTATTTAAAAGTTACCTCTCTATGGTACTACTTAAAATGGGCTAAATGGCAAATATGTGGCTAGAAAAAAAAAGTGCCAATTCTAGAAGAAAGATCTTGAAAATTGTATTATAAACTCTCTTTCACAGTGTATATTAGGCATACAATATATCACAAAAGGCGTAAAGGTACATTCCAGATTGTCATTTTCCAGAGGGCAAAGGAAGAAAACATAGAGAATTGTGTTATTTTTCTGTAAGAACAAATGCTATTGCAATACTACAGTAGATCCCACATCTTAGTCTACCATGTGTGGTATCTAAGGTAATTTGTTCTCTCAACGCCAGAATGTTTGTTGCCTTTTCCTCCTAGTTGTGGATATTGTTTAAAATTCATATGCATCTGCCTCTTCTCAAAATTTCAGATGCTCATTTTTCTGTTCCTTAAAGGTTTTTAATACTTAAGAAATCATTTTATCATGGTCTCTTCCTTCAGTAGCAGCCACTCTGAGTTGGCAATCATCTTACAGAATTTATACTTCCCTTCTTTCCTGGCAACTAAGTCTTGGTTTTCAGAACTATGATTACTGTAACACAGTAGTGGTAGAACATTATCCACTGCTGGAAACTTACTTTTGTAGTCTTCTGGGCAACTAACACATAGTCATATGGCAAGTATGGGCCAGTGAGAAGTTAGTAGTAGTATTATTTTAAAAGCCTTCTGGAATGATTTTTGGCTGTCTGATAATATAGCTAGTATGCCGAGAACCTGCTTTTACTTCCCTCTGAACAAATGTATAAATCTTTAAATAGAGTCATGATACCCACTGAAGTAGTAGTCATCTTCCAATTAGAAGTAACAGGCACAATGACCAAAATCCAAAACAATGAGGATGGTGGAACAAACGGAATAAAAACCTGAGTTCTGTGGTGTGAACTTAAATTACTCTCCGGGGGCAAAAAACAAGCAAACAAACAAACAGAAAAACCTGATTTGTAGCATTTGGCAATTTTAATGTGTAAATAGTGTAACTATAGTTGAATTTAAATTACCATTCACAGAACATCCAGCACACCATTGCTTGGGTCCCTCATGACATAAATGAGATACTGGGCTTGCTCTAGACTATCCACCTTAGATGTCACTATTCACTTATTTTTAAGAATATTTACTGAACATCTACTATATGCCAGGAGCTCTCCAGGCCTTTGAGATACATCACTGGACAAAGGGCAAGAAAGACCATCAACAATCAACATAACACATAACTATATTATGTAATATTTTAAAAGTTGATAGTGTTATTAAAAAAAAGAAGGAAACAGCAGAGCAGAGTAAGGAAGAGAATGAGAATCAAGTGGCCAGAGGAGGCAGATTGTAGTAATAAATAAGAAGCTTCAGATAGGACACATTCAGTCAGTGACAGTTGACCACAAATTTGAAAGAAAAGAAATGTTTCACTAACTGGATATCTGGGAGGGGAGCATTCCAGGCAGAAAGGACTGCAAGAGCAAAGGCTGTTGCTCAGGAGCCCCCACAGCCTTCTTGTGGAGACAACGTTAGCAAGGAAAAGGAGGAAAGGTAACTGGTAAAAGATCATGGGACCCGTGTAAGCCATCAGTTGTTAAAGCAGTGAACACTATTGATAAGTAAAGAAAAGTTACTGATTCCTATCTAGGACAAAGATGAATAATTATGAATGCCCTGCCTTACTGAAAATCCTTCAACATGAAATCTAGAACGTGAGTTATTAAAAATTTTATAAATCTCTACTTTATTATAAAAGAAAACCTCCATTCTACATTTTTGCTTTATTTGATAAATAATAGAATCGTATAAAATACTTCATAAAATTTCTGTTAAAACCAAACTGCAAAACACTCTGGGAATAGATAGATTAGTGCTGGAGAAAATAGACTTCACTTACCCAGTCTCTTTCCTTGCCTTCCACATCGTATTAAATGAAACCACCAAAAGTGTGTACAAAGTGAAATGATTTTTAATAAAAATTAAAATAAATATCAACATGCTAAAAATGTAAAAATATTTTCTGAAAG
The DNA here is from genome assembly GCF_001604975.1 of Cebus imitator. Lineage (NCBI taxonomy): Eukaryota > Metazoa > Chordata > Mammalia > Primates > Cebidae > Cebus > Cebus imitator. Next base: position 281,827 of record NW_016107613.1, on the reverse strand, counting down.
CATATAATACAGATGAGTCTAGAGAGTGAGTCTGAGGGGATTAATTTAGAGGAAGAGAAATCACTGTCCTTTGGGCATATTTCTCTATTGTATGGGACTATGAGAGCTTAATAACAAGACCTCCATTTGGGTGTAGGGTGGGGTTGTATCTATAGGAAGCACAAATAATGCTGTTACTTGAAGGATACAAAGCAACAGTACAACTCACTTAGATAAAGCCTGCTCTGGAAGTTTTTTAAATGGGGAATTAAAATAAGCAATTTACAGAAAAATTAGAAGCAGATTGCAAGTCAGTCACTCTGGTATACAAAGAAGTATAAACTGGCTGGGAGCGGTGGTTCATGCCTGTAATCCCAGCACTTTGGGAGGCCAAGGCTGGCAGATCACCTGAGGTCAGGAATTTGAGACCAGCCTGGGCAACATGGTGAAACCCTGTCTCTACTAAAAATACAAAAATTAGCTGGGTGTGGTGACTGATGCCTGTAATCCCAGCTACTCGGGAGGCTGAGGCAGAAGAATCCCTTGAACCCAGGAGGCAGAGGTTGCAGTGAGCCAAGATCATGCATTGTACTCCATACTGGGTGACAGAGTGAGACTCTATTTCAAAAAAAAATAAAAGTATAAATTTTGAAAAAAGACGAGGGTATTTTTATCAGTTTATATATTTTCAGTTAATTGTATGTTGGATATAATATCCAATATGGTCGAAGTACATGTTAAGAAGATCTCTCATATACGTGAATATGAAAACCAAAACAGGCCATGTATTGCTAAGGAATATTAGCCTACATGTATAAACATTAAATATACACATAGACCTTAATCTCAGATATTTGATTTCTAGGAATCTCAATTAAAGTATTTAATTCTGCTTTATGTTTAAAATTTTCTCTATAAGGGTCACTTTAATTGGAAAAAGAAAACAATCTAAATGTTTAACTGATATTTAAGTTAATGCTTACAATAAATTACTCATCAATAAAATATTTTATTCCCATTAAAAATAGCATATATTAAATAACTTGAAAATATTTCCTTTCTCTTGTATATCATTAACTTAAATATGTGCTATGAACCTGTATATTGTTTTTGTAAAAAACAAAACAAAACAAAAACTCACTTAAAAAAAGATATGCAACGAGGTTTTGAATATTGGTAATATTTTGAGTGACTTTTACTTGTTTTCTTGCTTTTCTCTTTCTTCCTCTCTAAGTTTTCAAAAATAAACATGTATTTCCACTGTTGGGAAAAAAAAAAACTAAAACAAAAGAAAAATTTATAGCAATGGTTTATCAACTTGTTAACAAAATAAATTTCCCTCTTAATGTTCTAGTATTTAAATATTTTCATTATTTTTTGAAACACATTCAAAAATACAGTTGACCCTTGAACAACATAGCTTTGAACTACCCCGATTTTCTTCCATGCCTGCCATCCTTGAGACAGCATTGCCAACTCAACATGAAGATGACAAGGCTGAAGACCTTTATGATGATGTACTTCCGGTTAATGTAAAGATATATTCTCTTTCTTATGATTTTCTTAATAACATTTCCTTTTCTTTAGCTTATTTTGTTGTAAATACACAGTATATATTACATAGAAGATTCAAATGTGTGTTATTTGACTGATTATGTTATTCAGAAAGGATTTAGTCAAGAGTATGCTTTTAGTAGTTAAGATTTTGGGGAATCAAAAGTTATATATGGATTTTTGACTGTTCAGGGAATTGACAACACTAACATCATTGTTCAAGAGTCAACTGTATTATAAATGGAAATGTGCATTTTAAGACCAAAGACATACCGCAGCATTAAGTTTCTGGGGAGTCAAAAGTTTCATATGGATTTTTGACTGTGCAGGGAGTTGACAATACTAACCCCCTCATTGTTCAAGAGTCGATTGTATTATAAATGGAAATTTGGATTTTAAGACTGAAAATATGCTACAGCATTATAGGGTTTTTTTTTTTTTGTATTTTAGTTACAAAATAAATGTCCGGCATAATTGTTTAATTTGATAGTGGTGATTATTACTGTTTTGGCAACACAATTTTGTGTCAGCAGTTGCGCCTGTTTTTTGGCTTTTATGAAAGTCTGCTTTTGTAAACATGTTTTAATTGATTCCTTTTAATTCCATAATATTATGTTGATCTTTTCTAATAGGCAAATAGACATTTACTTTAGGCATTACAAACTAGCAAAATGCCCCAACATTAAAAAAAAAAATACTTACTTTAAGAATAAAATGCAAAAAAGATAAGATCTAAATGAGCAACTGGGAAGTTTCCTCCAATGGGTACTAAAGTGCAGCCTTAGGTAACTCTTGTCACTATTAGCAATCCTAAGATTTTATCAAAGGGCAATTTTTATATAACCTTGAAACAGTATAAATAATGGCTTATTTGCGAGGAAAAGAAAATGGGCAATCAATACCGATAATGGTTAATTTTGTGTTTCAATTCGACTGAGTGACAGGGTGCCCAAATATTTAGTTAAACATAATTCTGAGTGTTTCTATGAGGGTGTTTTTGAATGACAATAACAATTCAATCTGTGAACAGAGGTGCCCAGCCTAAGACAGCTAGGCCTCATCCAACCAGGTGAAGGCCTGAAAAACCAAAAGGCTGACCCTCTCACAAGTAAGGGAGCATTTCTCCCACCTGACTGCTTTCAAACTGAGACATTGACTTTTTCCCACCTGAAGTCAAACTGAAACATTAGCTCTTCTGGATGCAGCCTGCCAGCCTTCCAGTTGAAACTACATCACAGGTTCTCCTGCTTCCTTTTCAGGCCTTTGGATTCAGACTAGAACTATAACATCAGCTCTCCTAGGTGCTCAGTTTGTCAATACACCCTGAAGATCCTGGGACTTGTCAGTTCGTGTGTGTGTATATGTGTGTGTGTGTGTATGATTTGTTTCTATGGGGAACTGAAATATGTACCATCTATCGAATTTTGTAGGGTACTGTATTATTTTGCAGTAGGGGACACAGCTTGTTAACTGTAGAGGATTATTCCTTTAGTGATGATAGATGTACCAAATAATACATCAACATTTTACTTTGTAAAGTGCTCTGTAATTGCAAACTGGTATTCTCTGACAACTTTGAATCACAGGGAGATTGTGCTAGCCAGAGAATATGGATCTCTAGTACCTTAAATATTTTATTGTTGCAATTTTATAAACCTTTATTGTATTATTTTGACCTTAGTTTATTTCTAATTTAATTTACATGAGTCAACATTTTACATCCCCAAATCACTATGGGATGCTAAATAGTTCAGAAGTCTGGAACTTCAAACTCTGGTACATTCACCAAGAAAATATCTCCATCCAGGTGTCTGGATGGACAGTTTGTATCTCTTCTGCAGTGGGCCATTGGCAGCTCTTCTCAGGGGACCCTTCAAATCCAACACACAGAAGAGTAACTGCTATTGAATTCACATTTAAAACATAGCAATATTTTCCAAATCAGTTTTCCATATTACCATCTTATTTGTACTTCCTAAAAATACCACAAAGCAGAAAGGACTGAAAAGTATCATCTTTAACTTAGGAGTGGGTGGAGGATACTGGTTAAATACAAGGGTGTTGGAGTAGGAGAGAGTGAGTTTGAATCCCAGCTTTGTCATTTACTGTTTTTTTTTTTTTTCCGGTAAGTAATATATTCTCTTTTTCCCCAGTTCCCTATTTATAAAATAGAAAAAATGGTACCACCTACTCATAAGTTTGTTTTGAGAAATACAGTATATGACACCTGTTAAACACGTTGGATAATGCCAGATGTGTTATATATTCAACAAATGAAAATTGTCATTTATATTAATAGTATTGCTTTTGAATAAAAAAATGATACACAGAGAAGTTAAATTGATGGGAAAAAAGCCAAAAGCTGGTTAATAGCATAGTTGAATTTAGAAGTCACTCTATTTTAATCCCTGTATACCTAACAAACAATATTTCTCTAACCTATAGCAGTATGTGATTAAGTGCAAAATATATAGACAATAAAAGTTACATAAAAGTTTGCATGGCATGGACAATCATATATTTCATGTATTCTACCTTTGAGAACCAATAATAATTCTAAATTTTACTTGAAGTTTCTTAGCTCTAAAACCTGTTTACTAGATAGAAATATTTCGTTATCTATCAGAAAAATCAGACAATATAAAATGTATACCCCTGGTTTTGACCTGGACTTATTTGGTCTTAGTGGACATAAATATTCCAGTCTTGTATACAGTTTATCTTTGAATATAAATTAATATATGGCTTCTTATTTGTAAATTGACCAGACTAAGTTGTTGAGTTTCAACTAACTCTGTAACAGAGTTATAGCCCCTAGAATGCAAAATATGTGGCATCAAAAGTACCATTTCTTTTCATTATAGGATATCACTTATCAACCATGGGGGTCTTTCCCACTCAATACAGAAAGGCTTGGGAATTAATTTTAACATAATGCCTTAAGAAAACACACACAGAAAATAGGACTGTCTTCAAGAGTTGAACAATATTTGCCAAACATACAATATATTCTAATGACATCATGAAAGTATACTGTTCTCAGTCAGGCTAAACTATTACATTACTATGGATCTCATGATTTGTAGAAGATTGCAAAGACACGATAGTTTGGCTAGCTCTTGGAAGATATTTAGAGTTTAGTTGGGCCACAAAAAGAAGTCAGGACACTCCATATTATTAATTTGATATTAGGCAATATCTAAGAGTCATTAATGATGACAAATTAGCATGTTTACATGTGGAGCAGACCTACATAGTTGGATACAAAAACAAGATATTACTATTAAACTTTGTACAGATTATCTTAGAAAATATGCTTCTTGGTTACAGTTATGCATACTATGATATTCCACCCCTTGTACCATAGGTTAGATGAAAGTTTGTCCTTCACTTAAAGAATTTTGGCGTGTGTGTGCGTGTGTGTGTGTGTGCGTGTGCATGTGTGTGTGTGTGTATTGCTATAGGCTCTCTTAGCAGACCCCTATAGGAACAGAAGTTAGCTTAGTTTTTGGAGTTTAGGACTGTTCTGTTTGTACTTCTTAATTTCTGTACAAGAGAAACAAGACTGAAAATTGATAAAAGGGAGATTTAAACAGTGACTTAAATACAACACATCTTTCTACAAACTCCAGAAATATAAATACAATTCCCCAAATTTAGAATACTGTGATTAAAAAGGGAGAATTAGAGAACAGAAGGAAAGAGATATTGAGTTGGTATGAATCAAGATTGAGTAAAAACTTGTAAAATATATTGTAAAATTTAAAAATGAAAGCATGGTATGAAAGGAAAGGCCTGGTGTTAATACATCATAGTACGGAAATACTAAGAACATATAAAAGAAAAATCAAGGTGGTTGACTCAGATAGTGGTTAATCCAGTTTTTCTAGAGGAAATAGTTTTTATGTTTTACTTTTTCCTTTTTAGAATCAAAATAGAAAGATCTTAGTATTTACTGGTAAGTGTTTTTTGATAAATGATTTTACCTCTTTCGGTTTCAATTTACTTATGTCTAAATTCAGACAAGTTCCATTACTTAGGGAGTATAGTTATTTCATTCCTACCAATCTTAATAATCCAATGTTTTGATCAAATTTATGTTATTTATAGTCATTCTTGCATCTTAAAATTCCAGGAATGCAGAAGACTATAAACCACATGACATATCAGGCTAAAAGACGGCATTCTTTTTAGTTTTTTTTTTTTTTTTAATTGAGTTACTAAGAATCTTTCTCCACATCACCAATTAATTTGCTTTTTCTTCACTTATCTAACTACACCACTTACCTCCAAGAGGCACAGAATTTTTCCACTGCTCCATCAAAGTCATCTGGCGAATTCACAGTTTCAATTTCTTGCAGAGGCCTATTGTGGGTAGTACTTTGGTTTCTGAGCTCAAGTATCAGTGCAGTCTTTTCAATAGCCATAACCTCTGTCCTTTCCTGAAAAATTTGCCTTGGTCTTTACTGCTCCTTAATCTTGACATAGGCATTGAAATATGCCAAGCTGATAGAATACTCACTTGCTTATTTGAGAAAAGTACTTTCTCATCTTTTTGTTTTTAGGAATCTTAATATAATGCAATGATCTAGACTCATCAGTAGCAAGAAAGCGTTTTAGTGCTTATAACTTCAAACCCGAGCATGGCATGAGGATTTGAGTAAAGAAGCATTGAATTTCCCGTGACATAAAGGAATGTCTGCTTTATCGTTAAACATATAATGACACTTATCTGAAGTAACACAGACATATATGGAAATATAAAATACATAAACACTCCCTGTAGTTTTGTGGTCTTTGTAGGGCCCAAAGCAACTAAATCAATGTTGTAACAAATAAGTCATTTGTTGCCTGAACTATTCTTAGTGGGAATTCTCAGGTTTGTATGCTTAGTACAAGTGTATTTATATGGAGCCACAATTTTAGGTGCTGGCTAATTTAGGCTCTTTTTAAAAAATAAAGCAAGGGTTTTATTTTCACATTGCAATAAATTATAACGCCTGTTTGTTGTATTATTTCAACTCTGTTAAAATCAAGGAAAACAGAACTATCACCTCTAATTTCCACAATGTTTGATACCATTTTATTTTGATTCCTGTGCTTTAATGTTCTGCTGGTAGTGCGTGTTGGTACTCCTGGTGCATAGTTCCTCTCAGGTGAGAGCCTGTTCTAAGGTGAGATAGGCTTGAATTAAATGAAAATTCACAGCATCGCTCAGAAAATGCTATCTTCAAGACCCAGCAATCACTTTTTATTTGCTATTTTTACTTACAATTGCTGTGAACTTTGTTCTTTTTTCAGAAAGGTGCATGAAAACAGTGCTAAAGCCAGCTGTCGCTCCTGAGGTGAGAATCAAATGCTGAGAAATGCTATTGTCTTGAAAAGATCACCCTGAAGGTCATTGCTCTGGACTAGACACAATAGCAATAGATAGTAGCAGCAAGACCTTTCTGACTGGAAGAAAAAGAAGGTTGCACTTTGAGGAGAGGGAGGGAAATTATTGTGCGTGTGCACGCGCTCGCACACAACACACACACACACACACACAAACACAAACACATAGAGTGATATGCATAAAATAAGGCAATGATAATAGCAAAGGATGCTCTGTAAATGCAATTTCTCTGTTAAACTGAATTTTGTTGAATCAAGTTTGAACCATCTAAGAATTGAAGATGAGT
>NW_016107613.1:224669-274408 GCF_001604975.1 Cebus imitator | reverse complement strand
GCAGAGGGTGAGTGCTCACCGCATTTCCAAACAAGTTTTCACTGCCCACAGACCAGGAGATTCCGAGGCCAAAAAGCACCACAAGTTTTCAGCGCAGCAGTTTCAGCTGGTGCCCTGGGCAGCGCACAGAAACTCACACAAGTCTGGGCAGTGCCTGGAAGGCCTGGGAGACAGAGATGCCCATTCAACTGAAACGGAGGGGGCTGAGACAGGGAGCCAGGTGACCTGACTCGGAGGGTACCACCTCCACAAAACAAGCAATCTGAAATACTCTGGATTGAGAGTTTTGCAGCAAGAGCAGCTGGATCCAGGATGGTCCCGCTCATTTCAGGGAAGGATGTCCCCCACGATGGAGGCAGTCCGCCATTACCGAGGCAGTTCACAAGCAGCTGTGCAGAGGGCAGCTCAGCAATGCCTCTGCCGGCAGACTGTGACTAGACTATTCTGTGCAGGGCAGGGCATCTATGTAAAAAAGCAGTAGCACGACAAGAACTTATAAATCAAGCCGATTTCCTAGGTCAGACCACCTGGGAAAAGACACGATTATGAGTTCGGCCGCAGTAGACTTAAAGGTACCTGCCCAGCAGCTCTGCAAGGAACAACAGAGCTCCCAGCACAGCACTTGAGCTCCTATAAGGGACAGACTGTCTCCTTAAGCAACTCCCCAATCCCTGTATACCCAAAGAGCCACCTGATAAAGGAGAGCTCAGGCCAACATCTGCCGGGTACCCTTCTGGGATGAGGATAGCAGAGGAAGAAACCGGTGGCAACCCTTGCTGTTCTGCAGCACCCGTGGGTGATCCCCAGGTGAGCGGGGGCTGGCATGGACCTCCAGTGGTCCTGCAGCAGGGGGGCCTGACTGTGGGAAGGAAAACTAAGAAGCCGAAAGAAATAGCTTCAACATCAACAAAAAGGATGTACACAGAGACCCAATGCAAAAGTCACCAACTACAAAGACCACACACAGGTAGATAAAGCCACTAAGATGGGAAGAAATCGGCACACAAAGGATAAAACACCAAAAACCTGAATGCCTCTCCTTCTCCATGGGATCACAACTCCTCACCAGCTGGGGATCAAAGATGGATGGAGAATGAATCTGACGAATTGACAGAAACAGGCTTCAGAAGGTGGGTAATAACAAACTTCTCAGAGCTAAAAGAACATGTGCTAACCCAATGTAAAGAAACTAAGAACCTAGAAAAAAGGTTAGATGAGATGCTAACTAGAATAAACAGCTTACAGAAGAATATAAATGACTTGAGGGAGCTGGAAAACACAGCACGAGAACTTAGCGAAGCATACACAAGTTTCAATAGCTGAATTGACCAAGCAGAAGAAAGGATATCAGAGATTGAAGATCAGTTCAATGAAATAAAATGAAAAGGCAACACTAGCGAGCAAAGAGTAAAAAGAAATGAACAAAGCCTCCAAAAAATATGGGATTATGTGAAAAGACCTAATCTATGCTTGATAGGTATACCTGAATGTGACAAAGAGAATGAATCCAAGCTGGAAAACACTCCTCAGGATATTATCCAGGAGAACTTCCCCAACATAGCAAGGCAGGCCAACCTTCAAGTCAAGCCCAGGAAATACAGAGAACAATACAAAGATATTCCTCAAGAAGAGCAACCCCAAGGAATATAAACATCAGATTCACCAGGGTTGAAATGAAGGAAAAAATGCTAAGTGCAGGAAGAGAGAAAGGTTGAGTTACTGACAAAAAGAAGCCCATCAGACTCAACAGCAGATCTCTCGGCAGAAACCCTACAAGCCAGAAGAGAGTGGGAGCCGATATTCAACATCCTTAAAGAAAAGAATTTTCAACCTAGAAAGTCATATCCAGCCAAACTAAGCTTCAAAAGTGAAGGAGAAAGAAAATCCTTTATGGACAAGCAATTGCTGAGAGATTTCATCACCACCAGGCTTACCTTACAAGAGCTCCTGAAAGAAGCACTAAACAAGGAAAGGAACAGCCAGTACCAGCCAATCCAAAAAAGCACCAAATGGTAAAGACCATCGACACAATGAAGAAAATGTGTCAACTAATGGGCAAAGCAATCAGGTAGTATTAATATGGCAGGATCAAATTAACACATAACAATATTAACCTTAAATGTAAATGGACTAAATGCCCCAATCAAAAGACACAGACTGGAAAATTGGATAAAAATTCAAAACCAATCAGTGTACTGTATTCAGGAAACCCATCTCACATGCAAAGACACACATAGAATAAAAATAAAGGGATGGAGGAATCAAGCAAATGGAGAGCAAAAAAATAAAAAAAGCAGGAGTTGCAATCCTAGTCTATGATAAAATGGACTTTAAACCAACAAAAATCAAAAGAGACAAAGAAGGGAATTACATAATGGTAAAAGGATCAATGCATCAAGAAGAACTAACGATCCTAAATATATATGCACCCAATACTGGAGCACCTAGGTACATAAAGCAAGTTCTTAATGACCTAAAAAGAGACTTAGACTCCCACACAATAATAGTGGGAGACTTTAACACTCCATTGTTAATATTAGACAGATCAATGAGACAGGAAATTAACAAGGATATCCAAGACTTGAACTCAGGTCTCGACCAAATGGACCTAATAGACATCTACAGAATTCTCCACCCCAAATCTACAGAATATACACTCTTCTCAGCACTGCATTGCACCTACTAAAAAACTGACTGCATAATTGGAAGTAAATCACTCCTCTGCAAAGCAAAAGAACAGAAATCATAACAAACAGTCTCTCAGACCACAGGGCAATCAAATTAGAACTCAGCATTAAGAAACTAACTCAAAACCACACAAATTCATGGAAATTGAACAACTGGCTCCTGAATGTCAACTGGATAAACAATGAAATGAAGGCAGAAATAAAGACGTTCTTTGAAACCAATGAGATTGAAGACACAATGTACCAGAATCTCTGGGACATATTTAAAACAGTGTCTAGAGGGAAATTCATAGCAATAAATGGCCACATGAGGAGCAAGGAAAGGTATAAAATCGACACCCTGTCATCAAAATTGAAAGGGAGGAGCAAGATCAAAAAAACTCAAAACCTAGCAGAAGACAAGAAATAACTAAGATCAGAGAAGAACTGAAGGAGATAGAGACACAAAAAAACTCTTCAAAAAATCAATAAATCCAGGAACTGGTTTTTTGAAAAGATCAATAAAATAGACAGATTGTTGGCCAGATTAATAAAAAAGAAAATAGAGATTAACCAAATTGATGCAATAAAAACCATAAAGGGGATATCACCACTGACTCCACAGAAATACAAACTACAATCAGAGATTACTACAAACAACTGTATGCACATAAACGAGTAAACCTGGAAGAAATGGATAAATTCCTGGACAACTGCATCCTCCCAAGCCTAAACCAGGAAGAAGTTGAAACCCTGAACAGACAAATAACAAGGGCTGAAGTTGAGGCAGCAATTAATAGCCTACCAATCAAAAAACATCCAGATCCAGATGGGCTCACAGCCAAATTCTACCAGATGTACAAAGAGGAGCTGGTACCAATCCTTCTGAAACAATTCCAAACAGTAGAAAAAGAGGGAATCCTTCCCAAATCATTTTATGAGACCAACATCATCCTGATACCAAAACCTGGCAGAGGCTTAACAAAAAAAGAAAACTTCAGGCCAATATCCATGATGAACATAGATGAAAAATCTTCAATAAAATACGGCAAACTGAATACAAGAGCACATCAAAAAGTGTATCCAACACAATCAAGTAGGCTTCATCCCAGGGATGCAAGGCTGGTTCAATATACACAAGTCTATAAATGTGATCCACCAAATAAACAGAATGAAAGAAAAAAACCACGTGATTTTCTCAGTAGATGCAGAGAAGGCCTTCGACAAAATTCAACAGCCTTTATGCCAAAAACTCTCAATAAACTAGGTATCAAAGAAATATATCTCAAAAAACTAAAAGACATTTATGACAAACCTACAGTCAATATCGTAGTGAATGGGCAATAACTGGAAGCAATCCAGTTTGCTTCCAGGGAAGCAATAAGGGAAGCAATCCCTTTGAAATCTGGCACTAGACAAGGATGCCCTCTGTCACCACTCCTATTCAATATAGTATTGGAAGTTCTAGCTAGAGCAATTAGGCAATAAAAAAAATAAATAAATAAAGGATATTCAGTTAGGGAAAGAGGAAGTCAAATTGTGTCTATTTGCAGATGACATGATTGTATATTTAGAAGACCCTATCATCTCAGCCCAAAACCTTCTGAAACTGATTAGCATCTTTAGCAAAGGCTCAGGATACAAAATCAATGTGCAGAAGTCACAAGAATTTCTATACACCAATAACAGACTAACAGAGAGCCAAATCATTAGTGAACTCCAATTCACAATTGCTACAAAGAGAATAAAATACCTAGGAATACAACTAACAAAGGATATAAAGGACCTCTTCAAGAAGAACTACAAACCACTGCTCAAAGAAATAAGACAGGACACAAACAAATGGAGAAACATTACATGCTCATGGTTAGGAAGAATCTATATCATGAAAATGGCCATACTACCCAAAGTAATTTATAGATTCAATGCTATCGTCATCAAGCTACCAATGACTTTCTACACAGAACTGGAAAAATCCACCTTAAACTTCATATGGAACCAAAAGAGAGTCCACATAGCCAAGACAATCCTAAGCAAAAAGAACAAACCCAGAGGCGTAACGCTATCTGATTTCAAACTGTACTACAGAGCTACAGTAATCAAAACAGCATGGTACTGGTACCAAAACAGAGATATAGACCAATGGAACAGAACAGAGGCCTTGCAGGCAATGCCACACATCTACAACCATCTGCTCTTTGACAAACCTGACAAAAGCAAGCAATAGGGAAAGGATTCCCTGTTTAATAAATGGTGTTGGGAAAACTGGCCAGCAGTATGCAGAAAGCAGAAATGGGACCCTTTCCTGACATCTTACACTAAAATTAACTCCAGATGGATTAAAGACTTAAACATAAGACATAACACCATAAAAACCCTAGAAGAAAACCTAGGCAAAACCATTCAGAACATAGGCATAGGCAAGGACTTCATGACTAAATCACCAAACGCATTGGCAACAAAAGCCAAAATAGACAAATGGGATCTAATTAAACTCCAAAGCTTCTGCTTCTGTGCAGCAAAAGAAACAATAATTAGAGTGAACTGGCAACCAACAGAATGGGAAAAAACTTTTGCATTCTACCCATCTGACAAAGGGCTAATATCCAGAATCTACAAAGAACTAAAACAGATTTACAAGAAAAAAACAAACCCATCCAAAAGTGGGAGGGTATGAGCATTTTTCAAAAGAAGACATATATGAGGCCAACAACCATATGAAAAAATGCTCATCATCACTGATTATTAGAGAAATGCAAAGCAAAACCACATTGAGATACCACCTCACGCCAGTTAGAATAGTGATCATTAAAAAATCGGGAGACAATAGATGCTCGAGAGAATGTGGAGAAACCGGAACACTTTTACAGTGTTGGTGGGAATGTGAACTAGTTCAGCCATTGTGGAAGACAGTGTGATGCTTCCTCAAGGACCTAGAAATAGAAATTTCATTTGACCCAGCAATCCCATTACTGGGTATATACCCAAAGGATTATAAATCATTCCACTATAAAGACACATGCACTGGTATGTTTATAGTGGCACTGTTTACAACAGCAAAGACCTGGAACCAACCCAAAGGCCCATCAACGATAGACTGGACAAGGTAAATGTGGCACATATACACCACGGAATACTATGCAGCTATAAAAAGTGATGAGTTCATGTCCTTTGTAGGGACATGGATGAATCTGGAAACAATCATTCTCAGCAAATTGACATAAGAACAGAAAATCAAACATCGTTTGTTCTCACTCCTAGGCCGGTGTTGAACAATAACACATGGACACAGGGAGGGGAGTATCACACACTGGGATCTGTCTGGGGGAACAAGAGAGGGATATCAGGGGGGTGGGGAGGTTGGGGAGGGATTACATGGGGAGAAATGTCAGATGTAGGTGACAGGGGGATGGAGGCAGCAAACCACATTGCCATGTGTGTACCTAGGCAACAATCCTGCATGATCTGCACATGTACCCCAGAACTTAAAGTACCATAAAAAAATCTCTTTGTTAAGGGTAGCATCATCTGTATATTGTCTTGTAATCCAAAGCAGATCTTATTTTTCTACCCTTCTACTATCTATTTTTGCTAGGATGGAATTTAAAAACATATGTCAACACATCAGAATTCAAAATTGGAAGCATTTAGCTGGCAACTTAAACACACCTGACACTGCACACTTTTTCCTCCCAGCTACCCACAGCTTTCTTTTAAACTCTTTGTGGACTTGTCCATTTCCCCCAGGCTATTGTAAAATTTTAGGAAGAAAGAAAATCTAGCTACTAAGAGCCAGGTACATGCATATAATAATTCAGTCCTCATAAGGATGTCCAAGTAATATTCGTATAACTGTCTTGAAATTCACCAAGCTGACAGAATACTCACCTGCTTACTTAAGAAAAGTATTTTCTCACTTTTTTTCTTTTCAGGATTTTTAATATAAGAGAATGACCCAGACCCAGCAAGAGTAATACAGCCTTTCAGTGCTTATAATTCCAAACTGGAGTATGGGATGAGTATTTGAGTAAAAAAACGTAGGCTGGGGTATATGTGCTTCCACATCAGAAAATCTGGATTCAGAGGTCAGTAATGTCCTCAAGGTCACACAGCTAGTGTAGTAGATACAACGTACAAATCCTGAACTCTCTGACACTAAATTTGACATGATTTTCACTATACTTTGCAGGTGGAAGAATTTCATGTTTATTTATCTTTTATTCTCCCCTTTCCTTGTCTGAAGCTAAGTGCAAAGTTTTTCAAATAATACTATTCAATACATGCTTCTTATGCACCCAAAAAGCCGCATACCTCCTTATTAGTAGAAAATGGAGAGGAAGGGAAATTAAATGTTTTTTACATATTTGTTATGTTTGATTTTTAACAATTCTTCTCATGACATAGAAGGCAAAGTAATCATATTGTCTCATATCATTAATACCCAGGGACCTGAAATACAGTGGTGGCTGCATGAGATTCAAAAAGCTTTCATCTCATTTAATAAGAATAAATGTTAATCTTATACACTGTTTTAAAAAAATCTCCAAGACCTAAAAAGATTCAGACTGTAAGTAGTAAATCATATTTTAACACGGGAAAATCAAACAAAATACATCCTACTTGGAGGATAATGATCAGGGTTACTAAATAAATTGGGAATATTCCATCAAATGAACTAGAGACATTTGCTAAGAGAAGAAAAGTATTTTAATATGACCATATGGAACAAGAATTACGCTAACTCAATTTTTTTAAAGTGGCGGGATTCAGATCAAAAGGTAGAACGTGGAACAGAGCAATTTCCTCCCAATGTGAAACCAAAGCTATCCAAAGATGGAATGAAATACCCAGGAGGTAGATTAGCCATTTCCACACCTCTGAGATTGATTATAAAAATATTTAAAAACCATTTGTTGGGGATTTTAAAGAAGTGAAGTTATTTTAGCATCAGTTGGTTCTTAGAATCTCATTCAAATCTTATTTTTATTTTTTTCTTTTTTGAGACAAGGACTCTTTTCTGTTGCCCAAACTGGAGTGCAGTGGGGTGACCAAGGCTCACTGCAGGTGAATGCTACCACTTCAGCTAATTTTATTTTACTTTTTTTTTTTTTGTAGAGACAGGGTACTTCTATGTTGCCCAGGCTGGTCTCAGGCTCAAGCTATCCTCCTGCCTCAGCTTCCAAAATCTTGATTCTTAATTACAATCTTCCCATTATTGAGGGGGAAAATCATTAATATCAATCTGAAAACATTCCCCATCTTCATTTCTGTCTAGGTTAGATTGTCCCATACCACAATAAACACTTATGTAGCACTTTGCATACACATTGTTTTAAGAAGTAATTTATCATTGTGTGTTTGCTTTTCTTTCTTTTTGATCCCTGTGGGCTCCATAGGCAGAGATCATGTCCCTCCTGATATTCACTTCACATATGATATGATTTATTTAGTCAAAAAATATGTATCGATGACTAATGACGTATTAGGATTCCCTTTTCAGAAGTCACGTTTGGATGATCTCGAGTAGTGAAAAAGACAACATAGAATTGATACCAACAACACCATTGGATTTACATGGCCTACGTTGCTCAATGGTTATTTTGAATAAGGTTTATAAAATTAGAGAAGTCCTAGCTAAAGAAACAATTTCTTATCCAGGTTTTGTCTATACTCATCATTTTATCGGAGAAAATATTAGACTTTTATCAAATGTTGATTCTTAATTTGGAGACATTTCCTAGATGTTCACATAATTTCTCATTGAACATCTAACTCATAATTATTTTGAGCTCCTTCCTATTATTCCTAAGATATAAATGATATTTAGAATCAAAAGAATCTCTAAGATTCTTGCCTACTTCAAAGGAATAAATCAGAGAGCAATATACTTATAGATACTGACTAAAAGGTAAAGACTACACATTTAAATAAGAGAGGATTGTTATCATCTGATGGCCCTATTTAATATAGAAATGAAAGGTGTATTAGGACTGGTACTTTGCATATTTCAAGTAAAAAACTAAAGCACACTTATCTCTAGACCTCTGAAGATCACTTTACATTATGAAAAATGTTTTGAATATCAAAATTATTTTGTTGAAATAATCTAAATTATTTTTAAGAAAACACATGTTACTATCAGGGTGATTAGTCAAAACCCCATGTAAGATTTACTCAGTAGCCAGCATGAAAGGAGAAGGTGGGGATGGGCCTTTTCCTTTCCCCATATCTAAATGTAAACAAAATAGAGTAACTTGGTACTATTCCTTCCAGAGTAGGATGATTCTCTTCCCACAGAAAAATGCCAATTAACTACTGTCCTGCCAGATCCATCCTAAGTTAAATAACTGAATCCCTTTGAGAGTTATGAAACATTTCAGAAGCAAATTTAAACCTATCTATATGCACTTTTATTGGGGAACAATCTCAGTTTCCACCATCCTTCTCTTTGAAGCCTTGTAGAGCTCGCCAGCATGAAACAATTATGATGCAGTGATCTCATTTTGAACATTTTCCTCAGGGTTTTCATCAGCTCTGCTGGTTACCTTTCTTTCCTTAGAGCAATTTCAATTTCCTTATGACTCAGCAAGGAGCATTTGGATCAATATTGTATTTTTTTTCTTCTTTCAGGTTTGGATTGGCTCTTCAATTTCCTAATACTAATTTAAAACCTTTTCCTTACAAAAGGTAAAACTTTTAAAACTCTGAACTATATCCTTTTACAAATAATCCTTGATTGATGTGTCATGCCGTATCACGTCACTTTAGGTAACTCTGTCTCTTTGCATTGTACCAATCAACAAACAAGTGAGAATGATGGGCTGAACTGAAGAAGAAGCATTAGGGTTCCGTGGTGTATATGTGCCACATTTTATTCATCCAGTCTATCATTGGTGGGCATTTGGGTTGATTCCAAGTCTTTGCTATTGTAACCAGTGCTGCAATAAACATACCTGTGCATGTGCCTTTATAGTAGAATGATTTATAATCATTTGGGTATATAGCCAGTAATGGGATTGCTGGGTCAAGCAGCCATTAAAAAAAATGAATTCATGTCCTTTGCCTGGACATGGATGAAGCTGTAAACCATCATCCTCAGCAAACTAACACAGGAACAGAAAACCAAACACTGCATGTTCTCACTTAATAGTGGGAGTTGAACAAGGAGAACACACGAACACAGGGAGGAAAATATCATACACTAGGGCCTGTTGGGGGATGGTGGGGCAAGGGGATGGAGAGCATTAGGACAAACACCTAATGCATGCAGGGCTTAAAACCTAGATGACGGGTTGATGGGTGCAGCAAACCACCATGGCATATGTATACCTATGTAACAAACCTGCACGTCTAGCACATGTATCTCAGAACTTAAAATAAAAAAAGAAGCATTTGGATGTGGTGTGGTTCCTGTTGGACAGGTTACTTTGAAGCTTTACAACAAACTCTGCCACAAATACAAATATAAAGCTTCTAGGTCATGTTTGTAAACCAAATTGGACACAAATGAGTCCAGTTATAAAAGATTTAAAGACAAAATACCTGGGTTGTGGCCAAAACCATGAAAATATCTTTGCTGTTTATTTCCTCTGGGCATATTTAGTGTGGATGCTAATGAGTATGTTTTAATTTTTTGTTAGTTTCTTTTTATGAATGTTAGAAGTTAGCTGCTATAATAAATCTTTCAGGGACTTTTCAGTTGAAGAGATATTTTCCATTAGCTTAATGTGAAACTGATGCTACCGTGTTCCTAAATCCAAAAGCAATATACTCCACCACAGTGAATATATTTCCCTTATTTGATGAGGCCATCTTAATATATAATCACTAACTTAACCTGGTAAGATAGTGGTTTTTATTGTTTATTCATGGTGTTTAGCTCACTGATTTATGAGTTGTCTGGAATAGAATATATTTTCTATCAGATACACCCTTTCCCTGTAATACACTCATGTATACACATGTATTTACATTTCTTCTCATTTTAATTAGGAAAAGAAAGTCCACCTAAGTCCCAGGAAACATAGTACTGCGGTTTTGCTGGTTTAAATAGCCTTTGGAATGTTCTAGAGAGATCATCTCTATGAGAACTTCTTACTGGTTCTTACTGCCAAGTTAACCCAGAAAGCCCTATTGAATCAAGTCAACTGTAGAGACATTTCCTGTTGACTCAGAGTTCCGTCCTACACAGGATATTAGGAACCTGGCTAATGTGAGTATCATAAACTGAGTCAGAAAAAGAATGTAAAGTCATCTGACAGCATTAAGAATATTTTCTTTCAACTGAACTCTGTGAGACCATAGTAAGATTTTAGAAGAGGATTTTCATCCAAAAATCTCAAAACAAAGGTAGATTTTTTAAATATTAATTTTTCTTGTCTGTAAAATTAATAGTTTATGAAAGTGTCGTATACGACCCAGAATCTATTTTAATAATGTCTATCTACAGACATATGTTACGGTGAGTTTTCAACAAATTTTCTTTTAGTGTGAACAAAATAGGAAAAAATATCTCTCATTTATACAGCACCTTTCAATCAGAATGTTCTTTGTACACTGTCCATGGTTAATTTTTCCCCTTGAATACACATGTTAAACTCCCACGGATATATCAGCAATTTAATGGGGCTATTTTAAGATTATATTAGAAAAAGGATTTAGCAGAATATAAAAGGCTTGTGTAGCTTTCCCTCAACTTAAGGAAGTTCATGCTATTTTTATATTGTGTAGTTCTATGTGGAAATATTGCAAAGAATGTAATAAAAAATACTCAGTGGATTTGCAATAGGTGACATGTAGGAGGGAGCCTGGTCACTTAAATAAAGAGAAGTATTAAAACTTAACCTGAGTCAGACCCAGATGAAAGAGCGCAAAGTAAGTCTGTGATCATTCTGAGAACTTTTCTGGGCAGTCTTTTTTTATACCCCATAAAATCACCCTTTGTCCCTTCCTCTTCTCAAGCGTCTATATTATTATACCTTTCCTGGCCACCCTATTAAAATTGCTTTGTGGAAAGACAGGGAATTTACTTAACATGATAGGATGTCCAATTGTTAACAGCTTTATTTTACTTCTCTGGGGTTTTGTGTTTCAGAAGCTAATAAAAATGTAAGGTAAGGCAGGCAACTTCCAGTGAAAGGTGAAGAGACTGAGCCTTTTCTCTGCCTTTCAGACTGTACAGCAGGAATAGTCACCAGTTTTGTAAATTTCTTCCATTAGGCTTGCCTTAAACTTATAAATGCAGACTGGCAAAGCTAAGACGTTTTATGAGATATTGTTTGGCTTCTTCTGAGGCTGATTTGAAAAATGAATGGGAGATGGGAAAGGGTAGATGATTGATTTTTTTTAAAAAGGTCAAACCTTTAGGGGGAACTTTAAAAAACGTCTGCCAACTCCAGATATATACCTAAAAACATGGCTGTTATTATGTATGATGTAAGTTAACTTATGCTATTAAAATCCAAATACAATATAACCGGAGGCAAAATACATTTACTTAACCTCAAAAATAGGATTCAGAGTTTGTATTATAAGATTTTAAGAGAAGTTTAAAGAAAGCTACAAAAGAAAATAATACCCAATGACAAGAAAATATTGTACGTGATAACTACATATAAATTTAAAATAGTAGTGACAATAATAGTATTATAAACTTGAATATTATTTTTAATTTTTAACAATGAAAATGCATTTGCTTTCTTGAAATATGCCCTTCTATGTGAATGATAGTGTAAGTCATTTAGGACAGAATGTAAGACACTACAACATAAATATAAAGGAAAAAGAGATTTAGGAAGACACAAAATAATTAACCAAATTGGAATATTGCCAAAACATACGGATTAACAGTCTTGTCCTTTGAGGGGTATCTTGGGATCTTTAATGCTTACAAGGAGCCAGGATTCTTCTTTTATTTCTCACCAGAAAGACAGATGATCTTTTATCTTACTAAAGTCCTCCACTGTTTCCTGCTTGCTCAGCATTTTTGCATACCAGTGCCTTTTACTGCCTTCTCCCGGAAGAATATATAGTTTGCATTTGGATCTGTGAAGTTGCTGAGTAGTGTGACAAGGTCCTTTTGTAAAAGGTTGTGTGCTGTATATAATAAATACTACAACTCTCCTTGGCATCTCTTGCCAAATCTTGTATGGTTGAATAACAATTACATGGGCGTAGTCGTAACACCCCAAATACCAACTCCACCTTGAGGATTTCCCAAAAGAATAAGCTGAAGTATTTGGGGGAGGGAAAACTTTATTTTAAAGGAAATTGTAGAGAAATGAAGCACTACGGTGAGCTTAGGTATATAGCATGCCAATAAACTTTTTTTCCAGCCAGTTCTGTATAGTGTCTTTGATTCTACTGTTACACAGAACAGCAGGCCTGTACATTTCCTAATCTCGGTAGAGCTTTCATTTTTCTCTTCGCCTGCATGTGTCAAGTTCATGAAAAATTAAATATTTCTCCTTCTCAAGTGATTTTCTTCAGTAGGAAAAGTCACAAGAACTCACTGGGGGAAGGGTGGGTCAATATTATTTGCAATGCCATAGAAAGTGGATACTGTGGTACAACCCTATATTTATCATATATATGCAATCACTATACACAAAGCTCAGATAAACAGGAACAGTTAAATAGTGAGATGTTAGGAAAACACACATAGAAATTCTTCAACTCAGCCAATCCCCAATAATCCACACTTTAATCGCCCTGTCTTTGTACTAAGCTTTGATCTCTGAATGAATCCAGGATAAGTCCACTACCCCTGACTATGCTTACAGAGTTCTACATCTTACAGACGACACAATTAGGTTGCAAAACAGTATGATGTCTATTATAAAATCTTTGGGAAAAATCAATATCAATGCAGCATCAGTATGGTCACTCATATTATAAAATGGCATGTTCTTTACTGTAGAGAACAAACATTGTCCCAATTTCCATACATATAGAGATGCTAAAGTAGGAAAAATAGCTACTATTTAAAAGAAATATAAAAACCTTTTACCAAACTTAAATCTTCAAACTACTGTACCTGATGTATATTAATAAAATATTAGTATTAGAAGATTTCTAGCCCAACCTTCTGATATTACAGATAATGGAAATGAGCATAAATGGGGTTGAGGATTTGATCATCACTGCCTAGTAGTTAGCAAAGAATCTAAAGTATAGACTACAGCCTACATTCAAGTAGTAACTAGTATAGAAATCTAAATACCCTTACCACACTTTCCAGTTAGACTGTCATTGGGAATCACCTGCATTGAATTGAAAATCTTGTTTTTCTGCCATAATCTATGCATCCCAAGCATACAAAATCTGTGAATTTGTGTGACATTCAGGCTCTGAAATGATATCCTATGATCTCTTTTTTGGTATTCAGACTTCTGTGTAACTCTTTCCCCATAAATGGGCAGGAACTGTCATTTGTTTCTAATAGAATACAGAATGATGGAATATCCCTTTCCCTTCTATGTTGCTATATTACATACCATTGTGTATTCCATACAATTGTGACTTTTGTTTTTCTGGTAGACTATTTCCTTTACTGGTTTTATGAAACCAACTGCCCTATGGAAGAGCCCACATGGCAAGGAACTGAAGAAAACCTCTGACGGCCAGCAAAAAATTCAGCCCCCAACTCACATGGCCTGCAAGGAAGTGAATCCTTTCAAGAGCTCCTTAAGTGAGCTTGAAACAGGATTCTTTCACAGTCAGATCTTCAGATAAAGTGTTAGCACAAGTCAACAACTTGACTGAAGCCTTGTGGAGAACCTGAGGCAGAAGACCTAGCTAAGCCATGTCTGGACTTCTAACCCACAGCAGCAGTAGGGTAATGAATATGTGCTATTCTAAGCTGCTAAATTTGTGGTAATTTGTTATGCACCAATAGATAGCTGATACAATTTGCTTCTGATTAAAACAGCAGTGCTTAATGTTTAAAAGACATAAATCAAGCAAATACAATTCCTATATAGGAACATTAAAATTTTTCTGATCTTAAGGAAATATTGAAATCAATGAAACAATGAAATCTGTATTAAGATTACAATAAAACAATATTGCAACAGTGAACTAGTAGAAACAGTAATCAAACGGAGTTAATAAGAAAATTACAATTACTTTGCAAAATATCTTTGTACACTATGAAGTGGTTCTCTGAGTGCTACTCCCTACTTGACTATATTGCTACCTTTTTGAAGTGCTTAGATTAACACCTCCAGAAAGCCATCTCTGACCTCCAGAACCCATGTATGGCTTTGTTCTTATCACAAAACTATACATGGGTTCTGGAGGCTGGAGATGGCTTGCTGTTTTCATCACTTACATAGTACTTAATATACTTTATTAATACTGCAGACATATCTTATTTCCCTTTTATCTCTCTCTATTCTATAGTTTGGCTATTTGACCCTCCAAACCTCATGTTTAAATTTGGTTCCTAATGTTAGAGGTGAAACCTAAGGGGAGGTGTTTTGGTCATGGGGCCAGAACTCTCCTGAATAGCTTGGTGCTGTCCTTGCAGTAATAATGAGTTCTTGCTCTACCAATTCCTGTGAGAATTCCTCTGACAACTCCTTACTAAAAGTAGCCTGGAACTTTCCCACTCTTCCTTGCTCCCTCTCTTGCCAAACGATCTGCATTCACTGACTCCTCTTCACCTTCCACGATGATTGGAAATTTCGAGGCCCTCAGCAGAAGCAGATATTGGTGCCATGCTTCTTGTACAGCCTGTAGAATGATGAGCCAAATAAATCTCTTACCTTTATAAATTACTCAGCCTATTTCTTTAGAACACCACAAATGAATTAAGACACTCTACTGCCAGCATATTCTACAGTAATTTATGATATAAACGGTACACAAAAATCTGTCTTTGTAGATAGTGCTAATGTTGACTATAGAAAAAATTTGCGTCCCTCCTATTTAAGAAGGAAATTAAATTATCAAAAATTTTCAAGACAAGAGGAAACCCATTTGCAATATAGTGGTAGAAAATTAAGCAGTGTGGCTAGCATTTTCAGGCCCAGAGCCCTCTGTGGCACAACTTGATTTCTGATCACCTAGTCAATCACCTATCTGTGATAAAACCAACTTTGGAAAAAAAATACGCTAGATCCTCCAGGCAATTATTGATTATTATTTTTTTGCCATTTATGCAGGTCATCAGATTAATTTTTAAATTATATGATAGCCTTGTAACCCTGACATGAATGAGATAAACATGTGCTTCTGGGTATCATTTTACCAATATGGCCTTATTGTTAATCAACAAGTTCGACTGCTTGAAGTCAGAAATTTGAATAGCTGAGGCACATGAAACAGTTGGATAGATCGATATTCCAATCCTGATATTAATATACTTAAACACAAGAACACTCATGAACAGTGTAAGGAATACATTTAACTACTGACTATTTCTTTTGAAGGTCAGTCTCCTCTGATTATTTGAATCTCTTGAAAATTTATAAAGTTAATTTTTCCAACCTTAAGAACAAATCATATTTATTGTAAATAAGATTTAATAAAATGTTTAGAGTCTAGGAAAATGTTCTTGATATCAGTCCAACATTTACCCCCCACAGAGGATCACTGTTAGTATGTTAGTGTCATTTATAGAAAATTCAGATTATACCGTAAAGGCAATGTCTACTTTTTTATTCTCAGAACATTTGCATAAGATTTTTCTTCTGGCTGGAGCATTCTTCCAGTCACTCAGTGTCTGCCTAAATGCTGCTCATCAGTCATGTCTCATCTGAGACAACAGTCAAGGAAGTCTGACTTTGACTCTCCAAGCTTAGCCTTGTGAAAATTTACATTTGTTCTCCTAGCACTTTGATTTCACTAGACACACTCAACACCACATTTAATTTGTCTCAATCTTTTCTTTGTTTACTTATATGGCTATACTATACTATAATCTTCTTGAGGGCAAGGCAAATGTCTTACCACTGTATTCCTACAATAAGCACAGAGCTAGCAATGTAATAAAACAGAAATAAATATTTGGTAATTGAATAACTGGTATGAATGAGTGGTCTGATTTTATATGCTTCAACTAAATTATGAGTATATTTTATGCTGATTAAATATTGAAAGTATAATTTTGAAAAGTTGTGTAAATGTCCTAATAATGAAAGGACCATTGTTTATTTAGAAAGGTTTTTTTACACATTGATCATTGATGTTATTTCTAATATTTTGCTATTTTAGACAGTGATTCAGTAGTCAGCTTTGTAACAAAATTCTAATCACTATTTCTAATGATTTCTTCAGAATAATTCCTAGAAATAGAATAGCTTTCAGGCTCTTGATACTAGATACTGGTTATTTCTTGGAAAGATTACTGTTTTACGTTATTAACAGTGCGCATTGTTTACTTCTTAAATTTTGCATATTTTGAAGTCGATGAGTAGCCTCGGCTCTCATGTTACAAATGTTGAATATTCTTTTCAGGTATTCCTTGGATATTTATTATAATATTTACATCTCTTTAATTGTTATAAGTATTTGCATTTCTTGTCTCCAGGTTACATGGCTGCCAATATCCCTAGTCTATTTTACTATGGGAGTGGCATTTAGTTTTTGCAGTCATTTTTATGTCTATAGATTCTACTTCACTGGAAGCTTCTGTATGAGGCAAAGTAGCACATAGATCAAATAGCCACAGGTTCACTAAAGGACGAAGATTTACTTTTTAATAATGCACATAGAAAGAGTCTGCATTTGACTCAGATAAGGTAGATAACCATTTCTGTGGTCAAGATTTAACAGACAGTAAAATATGTGTCTGTTGTACTTATCAGCTAATTTCTACCACACCCTGACTTCAAGGACCTTTCCTCTTTAAACGTCTCAATAATTTCTCCTTCCTTAATACTTCTCTATGGTTTACATAAGCTTCATATATTGATTCCACATATTGCTTTTATACTATAGGCTGATTTTTTTTTAGCCCTCTAAACTCCCAGGAGGTCACCTTTATGGTTTTATATATAGCTCATATCTGATATAAAGTTGTTAGAAAAATAAATGAATTATAAGTGAATGAACTACATCAGTTAAGTCATTAAGATCCATGTCTATCCATTTTGCCATTGCAGGGAGTGAGGATATAAGGGAATAGGACAGTTGCCTTTTGATGACTGGCAAACATTAGCAAAACAACAACAACAACAACAACAACAGTCTCTGGCTTTTGCCTGTTTCTATATATTTTCTAGTACTATCTTAACACCTAATCACCCACTGCCATTGAGGAGTCATTCTTAATATAGAAAAGTTTGATCTACCTATGTTGAGATTGGTTTCTACCCCATGGCAGGCCAGATCTTGCTAGTCTGTTTATATCTTCAATTAAAACTATTCTTTCAAAGGCATCAATGTGTTGTGGGACTGGGGGCAACTGCCACAGGCAGACTCAACTTCAGCCGAGATTTTCCTATAAAAATGTATCTTTCATAGAGAAGCACCAACCTGGGAACACCTACTGAGCCAGCGTATTTACTGACTTGGAATACCACTGATAGGAGAATCCATCTTTTAACTTGTTGCCATCTTCATAATCATTGAATTTAATGAGGTTTTCTCTAGTTGTCTCCAAGGAATCTACTCTCTAATCAAGTCTAATTGGTGTTTTCCCTTCAGGTAAGACTTACATATACACAGTAAAGAACATAGTATGCCTAACAATTTCAGAGGGAAAGAGAGGTGTTTTCTTAAGAGCATTGAATAAGATTTGGATTAATTTCTATTAAATACTGATATATCTATTACTTACTTTAAAATAATGTTCTTTTACAATATCTGAATTTAAAAGATACTCAAGGAAATGAAGTACCAGACATAATGCCAAATTGCAGAAGCATAAAATTGCCTACAACCTTACATTATTACATGAAAATTAGAAACTTATTATATAATTTTTGTTAGTTATAAAACCTGGCAAATGTGTTGAAATGAATATTGTTTTTACTGAATATCTCTATTAAGGCATTATATTATAAAACAAATTTAATTTTCTTTCTCCCGATAAAAACAGAAAAAAAGGACAACATAATGAATAATGATGTATTTGATACACAAGGTTAACATACAATATCTATGAGTTTTCATATATGCCTTGGGTCTTTCTGTTAACAGATTTTTATAGAAAGTTGAGCATAATTCTTTATGCTCTACTGTTTTCTCATTTCTTCCCATCTTACTTCCTTTCTTTATAAATGACAGGCACTAAATCAATGACTTTTAGAGACATCTGGTCCATTTTATTTTTTATATATAGAGCAGCTTATATGTGCCACTGACAACAGTATATAATATTTTTATTTATACATTTTAACTTTATCTCTGGCAATTTGTTTTGCTTAGAAAAAGAGAAATCACTCTGTAACTTGGTAAACATTAATAGCCATGCAATAGAAGAGAGATGATGATGAAACAAGAGCCACACTGTATAATTGGTTGAAATAAAGGTTTCAGATATCTGGTTTTCCAAATGTTAAAATATTAGTGTCTCACAGTTTGCACTCTAGAGAGTATACCTTGAGCTTAGGTGATTTTATGAATGTGAACATTTTTTCTCATCTAGAATTTACTAGGGTTTTTGATAAATATAGATGGATCCTATAAATTCTAGCCTCAAATCTTTTTGTAAGAGCTAGAAGTACATTTCATCTGATTTTGAGCAGCCTCTGTTATGTCACTTCAGCAAGTTCTTTCAATTGCTTTATTTGTTTTCTTCAGTTTTAAGTGAATAGTCAAAAAAAAGTTGGTTGAAAATGTTACTTTATTAGTTCATATTTCCATAATTTTTGTGCAAATTCTCAGAAACTTAAAAACAAGAGTATATACATTTTAAAAACAATTAGTCCACTTTCAAAAGATTTTGGTAGCAAAATTTCTGAGGTTTATTTTCTTTTCAGTAATTAATGACTATTTTGCTTTTATGAACAACAGTTAATCAACGAATGGATCAGCACTTTGTAATTGTATAGTATTTAATGTACCTAGGGTGAAGTATAAAATAATGCCTATGATTATTGGAATTTTAAATCAAGGTACAACGGTTAAAAATATCTTACCTCATTGTTTTGCATTCTAATATTAAACTAGAATTTAATTATTTCTGTTTATTTCAGGAATATATAAACAGAAAATTGACTGTTCATTTATTACTTCTAGAAATTCTGTTTTTCTTATGATAAAAACTTTACCAGTGACACCAAGATATAAATTCAATATAAAGTCTCATAATAAAAAGGAAACAACTGAGGCTCAAGCCCTGAAGTCAGCTTAACTTTCCAGAGTATGGAGTAAAAAGCTACAGGGATGGAAAAGTCAGAGGAAAAACTTTTAAAAGACATGGTGTATCAGTGAAGCAAATCTCAAATCTGTATAACACGTATTTCAGAAACAGAGACCAAAAAAAAAAAGAAAAAGAAAAAGAAGAAAGAAAGAAAGAAGAAGGAGAAAAGGTCACAGATGCATACCTTGTCTTATTATGCTTCACTTTATTGTGATTCCCAGATATTTTGTTTTTAATAAATTGTAGATTGTTGATAACCCTGCATTGAGCAACCCATTTTTCTAACAGCATGTGTTCACTTCATGTCTCTGTGTCACATTTTGGTAATTCTTGAAATATTTCAATTTTTCATTGTTACTACATCTGTTATGATGACCTGTGATCAGTGACCTTTGATGTTACTGTTGTAACTTTTTTGGGCACCGCAAACTGTATCCATATGAAACATGGTAAATTTAATTGATAAATGTTACATATATGTTCTGACTGTTCCACTGACCAGCCACCCCTCCATCTCTCTCCCCTCATTGGGTCTCCTTATTCCCTGAGAGGTAACAATATTTAAATTAGGCAAATTAATTACCCTATAATGTTCTCTAAGTTTGCAAGTGAAAGGAAGAGTCTAATATTTCTAACTTTGAAACAAAATGTTTAAGCTTAGTGAGAAATGCATATTGAAAGTCAGGACAGACCAAAAGGTAGGCCTCTTGTGCCCAGTAGCCAAGCTGCAAATGGAAAAAAAAAAAAAAAGCTATTGAAGAAAATTAGTTTAGTCCAGTGAAGACATCAATGATGAGAAAGTGAAACTTGCTAGGCGCAGCAGCTCACACCTGTAATCCCAGCACTTTGGTAGTCCCAGGTAGGCGGATCATTCGAGGTCTTGAGTTCAAGATCAGTCTGACCAACATGGCGAAATACCACCTGTCTCTACTAAAATTACAAAAATTAGCAAGGCATGGTGACAAGCGTCAGGCCAAGGCAGGAGAGTTGCTTGAACCAGGGAGGTGGAGCTCACAGTGAGCCAAGATCATACCACTGCACTCTAGCCTAGGTGACAGAGCAAGACTCCATCTCAAAAAAAAAAAAAAAAAAAAAAAAAAAAAAAAAAAAAAAAAAAAAAAAAAAAAAAAGAAACAGCCTTACTGATGATATGCTTTAGTGGTCTGGATATGCTTTAGTGGTCTGGGTAGAAGGTCAAATCATCTAGAACATTCCCAGCAAGTCCCTAACTCTCTTCAGTTTTTTCAAGGCTGAGGGAGGTAAGGAAGCTGCAGAAGAAAAGTTTGAAGATAGCAGAGGCTGGTTCAAAAGACTAAAGAGAAAGACATCTCCATAAAAGTGCCAGGTGAAGCAACAGGTGCTAATGTAGAACTCTGCAGCAAGTTACACAGCAGATCTAGCTAAGATCATTAGTAAAACCAGCTAACACCAAACAATAGGTTTTCAGTGTAGACAACAGTCTTCTATTGGAAAAAGATGCCATCTAGGACTTTGATAGCTAAAGAGAAGTCAATGCCTGGCTTCAAAGCTTTACAGACAGGATGACTCTCTTGCTAGGGGCTAATGTAGCTGATGACTGTAAGTTGAAGCCAATGCTTATTTTCCATTCCTAAAATTTTAGGGCCATTAAGAATTATACTAAAACTACTCTGCCTATGCTCTGTAAATGGAACAACAAAGCCTAGAAGGCCTA
Organism: Cebus imitator; assembly: GCF_001604975.1. Taxonomy (NCBI): domain Eukaryota; kingdom Metazoa; phylum Chordata; class Mammalia; order Primates; family Cebidae; genus Cebus; species Cebus imitator. Next base: position 252,738 of record NW_016107613.1, on the reverse strand, counting down.
ATGTTTGTTTACAGCATGGTTTCCTGAATATTTTAAGCCTGCTAATGAGACTTACTGCTTAGTAATAAGACATTGCTTTCAAAATATTACCACTCATTGGCAATGAACTAGTCATCCAAGAGCTCTGATGGAGGTCTGCAAGAAATTAGCCTTGCTTTCATGCCTCTTAACTCAATATCCTTCCTGCAGCCCATGGATCAAAATAATTTTGACTTGAGGTCATACTGCTTAAGAAATATATTTTGTGGTGGGGGTAGTGGCTCATGCCTGTAATCCCAGCACTTTGGGAGTCCAAGGTGAGTGGATGCGAAGGTCAAGAGATCAAGACCATCCTAACTAACATGGTGAAACCCTGTCTCTACTAACACACAAAAAAACTAGCCCGGCATGGTGGCACGTGCCTGTAGTCTCAGCATTTGCATTTGGGAGGCTGAGGCAGAATCGCTTGAATCTGGGAGGTGGAGGTTGCAGTGTGTCAAGGCTGCATCACTGTACTCCAGCCTGGTGACAGCGCAAGACTCTATCTTAAAAAAAAAAAAAAAATATATATATATATATATATTTTTAAGACTATAGCTACCATAGTGATTTCCCTAATTGATCTGGGCAAAGTAAATTGAAAACCTTCTGGGAAGGATTCACCATTCTAGATGCTGTTAAGAACATTCTTGATTTATGAAAGGCAGTCAAAATATCAATATTAATAGGATTCTAAAAGAAGTTTATTTCAACCCTAATGGGTGACTCTGAGGGGTTCAGCATTTCAATGGAGGAAGTAACTGCAAATGTGGTGGAAACAGCAAAGAACTAGAGTTAGAAGTGGAACCCAAAAATGTGAATGAATTGCTGCAGTCTCGTAAGAAAACTTCATTGAATGAAGAGTTGCTCCTAATGGAGCTAAGAAAGTGGAATCTTGAGATGGAATCTACTCTTGGTGAAGATGCTATGATAATTATTGAAATCATACAAAGGACATGCAATATCACACGAATTTTGTTGATAAAGCAGGGATAGGGTTTGAGAGGATTGACTCCAGTTTTGAAAGAAAATTCTACTATAGGTAAAACATGTACAGCATCACATGCCAGAGAGAGATTTTTAGTGAAAGGAAAAGCCAAACACAAAGGAAAACTTTATTGTCTATTTTTAAAAATTGCCACAGCCACCCTGGACTTCAGCAACCACCATTCTAATCAGTCAGCAGCCATGGACATTGAGTCAAGACCCTTCACCAGCTAAAAGATTATGAATCACTGAAGGCTCAGATTATCCTTATAACTTTTTAGCAATAAAGCATTTTTACTTTAGATATTTTCACCTTTTTAGACATACTACTATTATGCACTTGGTAAACTAGAGTTTAACATAACTTTTACATGAACTAGGACACAAACAAACAAAATCATGTGACTTGTTTTACTGTGTTATTAACATTACAGAGATGATATGGAACCCAACCCACAGTACTTCAAGGTATGCAACAAAGTATTGAAAAAAAAAAAAAAAAAGCCTATGTGGGGCCAGGAGAAGCCAGGTGTTTCAAATTGATTTGATCTTTAGGCCCTGGGGTCTGGTACATAAAAACAAGCTTATGACTAGAGAGGTAATTAAATGAACTTTGCAGAGTGAGAAAACACAGACTACAACAATACCAGCAATGACTTATTAATAGAGGAACAAGAATCCAATTGGTTTTTGATTTTTCATTAGTGACCATGAAGACATGAAGAACATTTTTATAATCCTCAAAAGAATCAGTTTTAAAAGTCGAGTAGAAGATACAAGAGTCTGAGAAGGGTACAGGGAGTGGGGGATAGGGAGAGTTTGTTGAAGGGTAATAAAATTACAGCTAGATAGGAGAATTAAATTCTAGTATTCTATAGTACTGTAGGATGGCTATAGTTGACAATAATTTATCATACTGTTTCAAACAGTAAGAAAGAATGTTCCCAACACAAAGAAATGATAAATGTTTGAGATGATAGATTGCTAATTTATTTGACCAGATCACTATAAATTGTGTATATAGAAACATCCCCTCATAAATATATATAGTTAACGTGTGTCAAATTTTAAAAAGTATCAGCTCAAACACGGAATTCTGTACAGTCTAATTAGCAATCAAGTTTGAGGGCAAAATGAAATGATTTTAGACACTCAACAATTCACAGGATTCACTATTCACATGTGGCCTACCAAGCTTTTCTTTTATCTCTTTTAAGGTGGCATTTATTTCACTTACATTCATGATAATAATATATGTGTGAAATTTTTGCTATTATCTAAGAATAAGACATTTTTGAAGTGAGAGGCTTGCTAGAGCCTTTTTTTTTTTTTTTTTTTTTTTTTTTTAAATGTGCTCTTACAATCTCTTGTGCTTTATGTTTCCAGTTTTTCTTCACAGATGCTGAATTTATGTTCATGTGATTGTTTTGGTAATCTTAGCAGTCTGTTTTAAATTCTCCTTGTATTGCGTTTTAGGAGAAAAAATTGAACCTACTTCTTTTTTTCTAATAAACATCATGAAAAGTAAAACAGGGCTTCTTTAGTCCCTGTTATCTAAAATGAAAAAAGTACCAAACACTTCCTTTTATGTAACAGATTTTTTTCCCATTTTTGTTCCAGCATATATTGTTAAATTATTTTTTCTATTCCTCTTTAAAGTATTATAATATTTGAATTATATACTCCATTCTATTCTAACACTGAAATTTATATAGAATTCTCATTGCAAATGGTTGAAAGTTTTACCAACTGTATTTTTGTGTCAGAAATATGCTATGAATCGCTTTACTAATCCCGATTGGTGACAGGGGTCTTCAGTTAAACTCATATATATCCGTTGCATATTTTTTGATAAACAATACCCATAAGCCACAACCTGGTCTAAAATTGAATTAATTCCTAGTATAAAATCCTTCCTCCACAACACAGCATGAAGTGCTATGACTTAGGGTCTGAGTTAGAGAAGTCTGTACCTCAGGCTTCTTACCAGAGAACTTCACGCTAAGTTTGTCTATAAAAGAAATTAATATTTTCTACTAAGTAAAGTCTATATAAGAAATTAATATTTTCTGCTTGGTATTGTGAAGGTGTATGGTTTATGGCTTATGTATAAAGTACTTTTTGTGTAGGAGTGAGCAGGGTTCTAATAACATTTTACTTAATCGTTAATGAAACATAACTTATTACTTTATTTTAATAACAAAGTGATATGGAGGGAATGAGAGCACACTGTTGCTCTCGTTTCAGATGAGGTGAGAGCAAGAGTGTGCTCTCATTTCCTCCATATCACTTCGTTCCTACTTCAGATGAGAAATGTATAAGAAAGGCCAGGCATGGTGGCTCACACCTGTAACCCTCACACCCGTAACCCTCGTATTTTGGAAGGCTGAAGTGGGCAGATTGCTTGAGCTCAGGAGTTTGAGATGAGTCTGAGCAACCAAGTGAGGCCCCATCTCTATAAATAATTAAAAATATATATTAGCTGGGCATGGTGGTGCATGCCTCTGATTCCAGCTACTTGGGAGGCTGAGGTAGGAGGATTCTACTAGTGGCCAACTAGTCAATTGTTAGAAGGGTAAGGCCAGAAATCTAACAGTGGTTTATGGAGAAGGGTCTCCTGACTGGGACAGCACCAGTTGCTACAAATGGAGGGTTCTAAATGAAACATTCCAGGAGAGAGTTTACTTTTTCCATTCAGGTTATTGTCTCCACCATCCATCAAGTCTCACATAGGAGAAAGCAGGGAAGAATCCTCACTCCAGAGCTACAATCAGGAGTCCTGTCCCTCCTGTCTTCCTTGGGCCTGCTCTCCAAGCCCTCATCCTAATTTCAGCCTATTTCTTCTCTTGTTTGGATTGCTTGCTACAGCCATTTATGTTTCCAATATCATCCTTTCAATCTGTGCTGCTACCAGACAAGCTGGCTCCCCTCTGCCTGCCAGATAAAGCCTCAACTCTTTACCATGGCCATAGACACTCCACACTCTTGGTGCCAGTGAGCAGATATGTATCCAGGTCTGTGCTTCAATATGTGAAACTCATCTTCAACAAGAACACTACGAACCCCAGCATCACCTCTCCGGTGAAGCTTTCTACCAGTCTCTTTCCTCTTCCGTCAAGCCAACCCACTTGTATTGTATGCTTAATCAGTCTGTGATAGTACGAGCACCTAAAGATGAAAGGCTGCATCCTATTTATATTCACATCTAGCATGTAGCAGTATCATGTAGCAGTATGCTTAGCAAATAGTAAATGCCCAATTAACGTTTGTTGAATGACAAATGCATAATTGGGGATCTGAGTCCTATACTTCACCATCAGCACTTTCCCAGCCCCAAGCCCTCCCTCTCTCTTTAAACCTCAGAGGAATTTCTCAGTTTTGTAGTCAGACCAAGCTATGGTTTAAGAATGTAATTTACATGTGCCCCACTGGAAAGTTAACCAAACTACCCAATGTGATATGTAAAGCTAGGACAGGGGCACTGGGACAAGAGGAGAACTCTGATAGCCAACAAAAATGTTAAAAGCTTCTCATTATATCCCACTGTTCTCCTGACCCCAACTGTTTCTCACAAATCCTCACCCCAGGAATTGGAAAACTTGGAGCAGAGTCACAGTCACTGAAAATTTTGCTGAAAAAAGCTTCAGCAATCTCAGCTTTCATGATCTGGGAGAATTAAAATTGAGCACTGGAGAAAAGTGTTAAATGATTGTGAATTGGCTGGAAGAAAGGTTTTTTATACTTATCAAGATTTTAACCTAATGAATATTTGGGAATTTTATTGGTACCTGATTTAAATTAGCTCACTATAATCTCAAGTTTATGGGTTCAAATGATACTCCTGTCTTAGCCTTCCTAGAAGCTAAACTACAGGTACATGCTACCACACCCGGCTTTTTTTTTTTTTTTTTTTTTTTTTTTAATTTGGTAGAGCTGGGATGTCACTGTGTTGTTCAGGCTGGTCTCCACTTCTGGCTTCAAGCAATCTACCCATCTCGACCTTCCAAATTGTTGAACCACCATGTGCAGCCAGGAAATGTGACTTTTAAAGTGCCTTTGAATTCTATTGTTAAGCATTTTGTAACAAGCATCATGCTAGATTTCTTGAGATATTTTCTCAGTGAATTTTCACAAAATCCTATGGAGATACTTCCAAAACTATAATCATATTCAGGTAGAAAAAAGTGTCTAAAATAAGTGAAGTAACTTGCCCAAATCATGGAGCTAATTATTAATAGAAATGGGCAGGAAATTCAAAGATAGTTTTCAAAGCTCAGAAAACAACTACTATGCAGTCTGTTTTGATACAAAAAATATATATTGTATATAATTTTAAACATTGGAAAATGACTAAATTATAATGACAGGCAGATGTTTAACAAACTGAAATTACATATAAATATTTTTATTTACCTATTAAAACATTTGCATGTACTGTATAAACACATAAAAAAATTGTTAGGCCAAGAAATAGAATATTGCATGTAAAATTATATATAAAGTGTTATTACATACATTAATGTGTATATATAAATAACCTGGTTTAAAACAACAAAAACAAAGCCAACTTGGGCACAGTGGAAAAAAAAGAAGCAGAACCAGTACAATCTTTCTGCTCTTTTGCAATGTGTTATGTCAAAAGCTTTTAAAATGTTGTGACTTTTAACCTTGTTCTTCTATTTCTTAACATCTGTTCTAAAAAAGTTAACAGTGGATAAATACTTGTGAATAAAAATATTCACCAGTGAAAAAATGTAAACAACTGAAATGACCAAGAGGGTGCTTTCAAGGAAATTATTGTACACATACAAGATATAAAGTTGTATAGTCATTATGCCTTCAAAATGTTTTTAATGATCAGAAAAAAAAGCTTGCAATAGGATGGCTAGCAGAATTGTATTATATAAAGTATATATATGGTATAATCATAGTCTATAAGCCTAGATAAAAGTACTTATAATAAATATTCGAAAATTTAATAGTGCTTCTGGTTGAATAGTAGAATTATGACTGATTTTCTTCTTTGTAAGATTCTCTTCTATTATTTTTACATTCTCATATGTTATTTTTACTTTAAATATTTTAAAAACCACTCTAACTTCCAAACTTACTCTAATAAATATGATTACTTCTACAAATAGTAAACACATTTTAAAAGACATTTGAATTGTGACTTAAAAAGCGTGATCCTTTTTTAGATTACTTTTTTTTTTTAGAGACATTAGACTGTAAACAGTAAAAGGCTGGGATCCTATCTTATTTATCTTTGTTATCCTATTGCCTGCTAGTATGTGCTAAATATATGCTAACTGAATGATCAACAAAAATATTTGCAGGATTTCAGTTGTCTAATAAACAGGAACAAAGTTTTGACCAAAACATACTTTTTTAAAAAAAGCTAAAAATTGTCACCAGCCTGTGGAAATTTTATGAAAAATACATATAAGCTTGCAACTAATAAATGCTACTTTTGTACATCAAGTTTTCAAAATCATAAAAAAATGAACCTTTTCAACTCATTTGAGGAAACTACAAATGGCTCAGAAGAATAAATATGACAAAAATAGCAGGCTTCCAGAAAAGCTACAAGTAGAATTGTATACTATAAGAAATATAACTCATTTCTAAAATTTAAAAAATTGTTCAACATTTTATCACAGCAAATGTTAAGCTGAAAGGTATTTGAGAAAAAAGCAAGGCAAAGAAAAGAAAAATTGACAAAATTGAGTGGCTAAAAGCATTACAAAATTTAAAAGGTATATAACATTTTTCTCTTCATATAATAAAGGATACCTATCTCAAATAAATGCAGTGTTTTATTTAACAATGAGCAATAGTCATTGATTATTTGGGTCTAAAACATTTTGAGAATTTGTCATTAATCATAATTAGACAATCTTAAATTTGCATATACACACAACAGTTTTATGTGATATCTGTTGGTGCATAAATTTTCTTACTCATCAAACTTCAGTTAAGTTTCTCTGCTTTAAGATGTTCCCTTGAGAGCTGAAAATAAGTGAGGATTTCCATGATTATGACCTTCATAAAACTATTGTATCCAATGTAATAAAACCAATAAATAAGATAATATGAGTTAGTATGACAGAAAAAAAGATATATATATATATTTACTTAAAGATAGCATAGTTTACTACCTGAAAACCAAAGGGAAGAAATTGAAAAACCAGTAGACTTAATAAGAGCATTTGTTAAAATGGCTGGTTACAAAAATACAAATGCTAACATAACTCTCCTAGATATTATTTAGAATAACCACTTAGAAAGTGAAGTGGCTGAAAAAAATTAACAAAGACAAATATTAAATGCCTCATAAAAATTTTAGCAATTTATGTGTAGGATCTTTACACTGCAACCTGAGAATTGTTCCTGGTAGGTTTAAAAGAATAAAATAAATGAAAATGTCATATCTTACTCTGAGAGACTGTGTCTCTAAATGAAATATTGAGCACAAGAAGGGTATTTGCTCTACCAAAATTAATATATAGTTTAATGAACTTTTTGAACGTAATACATTGGTTTTCTTATTTGTCTGTGAGTTTTAAATGTGTAGTTCACAATATTTTGAAGAATGAAAATTAAGAAAATGTGCATTGCTGTTATTGCTTCACAATTATTAATTTTTAAAACTGTGATGCTAATATCAGAATGCATAGAAAGATGTATGAAATAAAGTGTAAATGAAAAAATAAAACAGATACAGATGAGAAAATACCTTACCATAGGGAAAGCAAAAAATATTCAAAAATATATTGAATGAACTTTTTAACCCGTTAAACAGCGAAAAATTATCTAGTATTATATACTGAAATAAATTTAAGAGGGTATAGCTTTATAATGAGAAAGTGAAAGTATAAAGTATTCAGAATTTGTAAAGCAACCTTTAATTTTATTTGACCTTTCCTAAAAGTGTATGAAATAATTTTTTTTCTAAACCCTGCACCAAAGCCAAAACCAAAAGTAAACCATGACTGATATAAATATATGACAAACACCACCACCAATCAATATCAGCAATAGATTGACAAAACTTGTAACATATAATACCTTTATTTTACATTTACATATACACACATATATATTGTATATATGTGATATTTTTAATCTCCCACTGAATTTCATTTTGACATATGTGCATATATATGTATATATACAAACACATATAATGTATACAAACATTTATGGTATACAATACACATATATGATATATGATATGCACATATATGATATGGTACATATGTGATATATGGTACATGTATGTTATAGATGTTTGTGTATATATACATATATGTGCACATGTCAAAATGGAATTCAATGGGAAATAAAAATTTAAAAATTAGTATGCATTAAAAGTTTAAAAATCCAAATGGCTGAGAAAACATAAGAAAACAAAATCTCTTAATTTTCTACTAGCCAGTGGAATTTTACCTAAAATTATAATTTACTATTTACTGGTTGTCAAATTGTCAAGACATTGTCTTTTAAGGATAAAAGATAATGCCTAAATTATCAAGTGAAAGTCCTACTATCCTTGTGAATGGATAAAAGAATATGCACTTTGAACTGAATCTTTTATATGCCTCTCTATATATTTATGTATACTCTTTATATCTGTAAATGGTGTGCCCATCTCTTATGCACACACTGTGTGTATGTCTGTGTATATATATGTACATGATTTTAAACAAGAAATACTTTAGCTGTGAGTGTATCCTTGGAATAACAATGAAATGTAGAAAATAGCCCTGAGGTTCAATATCAGGGGCTAGCTAATGATAATTTCTATAATAGCATACAAGTAATAAGATTAAATTATAGAAGTGTATTTATGTTTTTATAAAACAGAATTGTACATATATATGTACAGAACATAATATATAGTGTATAAAGAGAATAAACATTGTATTCTTCCTGGAACACATACATAGACATCTGAAAAGTCATATTCAAAAGTTTAACAGTTATTCTCTATTTACAGCAACTTATTTTTTTATATGTACTAATAAGTTTTTCTTTTTAAAATACAATATGTATACATATCCCTCAGGATTAATAAAAACACACTTAAAGCTAAAAATGTAGCTAAACAAGTAAAAAAATTAATTAATATAGTTTATAATTAATATTATCAGTGAGAATCATCACCACAGTTTCAAATTATATTCAAAATTCATTTTAGTTATTCAGTAGTTTCTTTCTAGATTTTAGTTTGGACCACTGCTTTCCTTGCCTTTTTACATTTTTCTTTTAGTACTACCTATTTTGTTCAGCATTTTTGCTCCTATGTAGACATAATGCTTAAGTTTTTTGCGACTAACACCTGGCTGTCCTGTCCAAAAGAATAATTTTTTATGAACTGTTAATTAAGCCAAGTTAGTACTTATAAAATATTTGGTGCCTACCTATATCTTATTTGACACATTCTTCTTTTTCCCTTTTAAGACAAAGCTGTGAGACTAAATTATTCAATTAAGACATGTTATAAATCTAATGTTTCTATATAAAACAGACATATTTCAACAATAACTTTTTGCTTAAGCCTATGTACTTAAACATCTCAGGGCAATATTTTCATTTAAACTCTGAATAGAATGACAATATCACACAGGTGAAAAATCTTAATCAAAATTGAGTTTCAAATGTACCACTTTGTTTCACTTATTTTTGTATTTTTTAATGGAGGAAAGGTAGAAAGAGTTGATCTTTGACTTGATTAGATTAACTGTGCAATTAATGTAAGATTAATGATGTTATCTAAATTACCATTTTACTCATCTGTTTGTACACTGAGGTTTTGATTTTTGTTTTGAAAATGCTTTACCACAAACCTCTAAACTAGAGGCAGCTTAGACTGAGAAGCCAGATATTAATTGTAAGTTATACGTATTTTTATATAGACTTCAAAATATTCATCTTTGCCATATAGTCTTATAGAAAACGAATGAAAACAGTCTCTTCTTGAAATATGTCTTTGGATTTCAATGGGATTAAAGTGGAAAATCAACTATGGCTTCCTTCAATATTTTCATGACTCTTCAAGATTATTACTGTTCAGTATTTGATTTATATGAGTTTTAAAATGAAGAGGAAGATGATAGAATAGAAACCTGGCAACAGATACATATAAATAATTTGGCTTCAAACATCCAAGGGTACTGACTGAAGTAAAGGGAAGATCAAGTTAACTGATGATCCAATTAGTAAGAAGTAGGAGGACCAAATGATTGTGCTTTAATCTGAGCAGTGGCCCCCAACAAATTTTTAGTAGATGCTTAAATAATATAGCAGTAAAATTTTACTTGCTTTTATAGTTTTTTTTCATATAGGAGAGGAAAAGTGGCAAATAACAGAGAAAAAAGAAAGAGAGAGAGTGAAATAGAGAAAGAAAGAGAGATAAGATTGAGATAGAAAGAATGATTGCCAAAGCAAGCATTTAAGAATGCAAGCCTTGGCCATAGGTATTGAACCACTGCTTCCTTCAGGACATTCTGTTCTGTTACCTCGTTGTAGATGGATGAGTGCATTGCAGGGATATACATAGAGTTCTGTCAATCTATAACTAGAAAAATGATTTGAGCTCATTTGCAGGTGAATGTCCCATCTAAGATCAATGAAAAAAAAAACTGTAGCACAGATACAATCAAAAGCAAGACGGAATCTGAGATTCTTGGAGTTGGATTTCGTCACCCCTGCACAGCAGCCGAATAATTTTATGCTGAGAATGCAAAGATTCATGATCACAAAAAACCAGACAGCTAGTGGTCTAGCACTGAATGTGAATTAGAATCCAGGTCTTATGATTCCAGATTCAAGTGTATTTTCGGTTCATAGACTATTATTCCTACAAATTAAAAAATGCAAAGAGGGATGTGCCAAAGCTGAGAACAAATGACATTATGTCCTGACCATCTTAATATTCTGCTCTACAAGTTCTATAAGCATGGATAAGAATGATATATGTAATTATCAAAAGTTGCTTCAGAGGCCAAAAGAGGATGTAGGATCCTGTAAATGCTGATTACATTTTCCCAGATTGTTCAGGGTCCATATTTTCTCAGACTCAGGTAACATGTTTTAATATACTTGTGCACATTGAAATTTATAATTTAACAAAATAAATATCTGATAAGGAAAAAACAGAAAATGGCTTTTTTATATATCAACTGTATTATAATAAACTGTATAAACAGTAAATACTCATGTTTCTCTAAAATAATTGCAGCCAACTAAACTTTCCAAAAAGTATGCATATCAACAAAAAGAACTAACATAACTGACAACATCTATACCCAAAGCATAATTGGTAGAAAGATAATGCTGCAAAGTTTAATTCATATAGATCTAGGAGAATAAGTCTTCAAAGTAGCAGAGTCAATGCTCACTTGTATGCCAAAATAGAGGGTTAGACAGAGATGGTTTAGGAATAAAAGAACGCCACAGAGGCCTAACAGTGGCAGAAATTGGGGGAAAAGCACACCCACAAAAAGAGAAGGACAGCCTAATGGGGAAAATTAGAGGAGATTTGAGATTGGTGGGTCAGAGGAATGATTACTGACACGGCAAATAAGGTCTTGACATTTCACTGGAATGAAAATAGCCAGTTTAAGGTTCCACTTCCAAAAAAGAGAAAGAATAGAGTTAAAGGAGAAAAAGAAGAAAATTGAAGAATCTACAGAAACTAAAGTGAAACACAAAGTAAAAAGACACATCAAACCCTTCCCAATATTCTTCCTCCCAAGATGTTTGCTCAACAAAAAAACAAAACAAAAAAATCTTTACTCAAATATAATAAGAGGTGAGGTTCTCAAGGAAATGTAGCTAACCAACTCAATCACTCACTCCTCCTAAAAAGAATCACCTGTTGTTATTGCTAATCTGGAATAATATAGGGAATTTCAAAGTAAATAAAGAACTAGGTAAAGTCCTTAAAAACATATTGGAAGAAAAAAATTAAGTATGTTAGCAATTGGATGTTGGAATTGAGAAAATTTTCAAAGAACTATTCATGGACAAGATCCAGTTAGAATATTGGAAAAGAAAGCCAAATTTGTAATATCACAGAAAAAAAGGAAAATCCTTAATAAAATAGTTTAACATTGATACAAGAAAAAACAAATCTAAATATTAATGAAAACTTAGCATATGATAAAAGTGGCATTTCAACAGACTTTTTACATGAAAGGTATTAGACAATTAGACGTCCCTGTGGGGAAGAAAATTGGATTCATACCTCATATTAGTATAAACTCCAAATTAATAAGATATCTAGACATAACAAATAAATCCATATAAGTACTAGAAGAAAACATGGTTGAATTAATTTATAAATGATAATAGATGAAGTCTTTCTAATTACAACCCAAAATTCAGATGCAAATAGGTACAAGATTCATTACTTTCACAAAATACTTCAACCACAAAAAATGGCAAAAGTCAAAATACAATTAAGAGGAAAATAATTGCTGTATAAGTCACAGATGATAAATTAATTTCTGTAATATATAAGGAAATAAAAAATGAGATTGGCAAATTAAAAATAAAAATAATTGCAGAATAGCCTCTATCTAGTATACTGTGTACAAAATAATTTTAATAGTGTTGTTATATTACTAATACTGATTTTAAACACACAAAAACTAAATTTACGTCCAGTCTTAGTTATTATATGAAGAATTCATATAATTATTATATAAAAAAATTCATTCATCTCTCAAAATGGAAATGGTTTAAAACTTTCCTAGGACAGTTAAATTACAACTCAATCTCTTGCTGGTCAATTTCCAACAGTAAGAAGCTGCATCCATTAGAAATTTTTTTACAAGGTATTGGCTATATGGTTATTTGAAAAAGAACTTACATATCTTTAAACTCTCATAATACTGGTAATAATATGAACAACAAAAATAATTACTATTATTTTAGAAATATGTGCCCTGCACCATTTTATATGCTTTCCATGTATTTATTGCTTCTGGAACAGATTCTGGGAAGAATAGGCCCATAAGGCATAGTTTCTCCTAATTTATATCTTCTGAAAACTTATTTAAGTGTAAATTGCAAAATTTTTTTTGGCAAATCCAAAGACAGTTATATATATCAGGAATTCCCAAAACATGTTCCAAGGAGCCATAGAATGAATGTTAATAGATTTAATTTTTCAAGAAAATAATAATCAGTGGGGGAAAGGAAGATTCAAAGTAAAATATACTTAGGAAAAGTTGGGTGATTAATGTGTATTTTAAATTCAGAAAGTCACTGCAATTTTAATATTCATCATAGCACTCCAAAAGGGAAATGAAGTATGTATCATTTCCCAAACACCCTTATTCCCTGAGCCACTTTTCAAGGACCAGGGCTCCTCAAAAATTTATTTGGGAAATGTTGACTTAGATGAAAATGTGGTAAGAAACATTGAAACAGCACTCCATCTAATGCTTTGGGAATTTTTAAGTCTTTCCTACTAATGGAGTCAAAATCCCAAAGTGTGAAAAGATGGAAATCATAATTTGAGGACTATTACTTAATTTGAACCTCAGAGAAACAAGCATAATCATTATTAGCAGAAAACACGCAAAAAAATCAATATACAAAAGTTAAAGGAAAACTGACCATATAATTTGAATTCATAAATCAACCATCAAATAAAGTTAAAAAAGTAAAATTATTCTCTAATTTCATCACAAACATCCATTAGTTACATTTTGTATTAAAGAAAAAGGTTTTCACACTTGATCTTTAAAATAAATTTAATGTATGTTGCTGACAAGAAAATCATAATTTTCAAAAGTTATATCCAAATGAAAAAGGTAATTTTCCAAGAAGGGCATTTTGTAAAAAGCCATTATTAATTTTAGTAGAAGTGGACATGTTTCTAACAACTTAGTAATCTCTGATAACTTCTGATAACATTAATTTTAAAAGTTAAAAATAATAATTAAATTATAAATAATAACTAACAACCAAATGGCTCTAAATACAGATAATTCCTGGTACAGATAATTCTAGCTAAAATACAGATAGTCCTAGCTAAAAGGTGTTTTCTACCTATGGTTTCTAAATAATTCTGTAAGACTAAATTGAGTCCTCTGCTTAGGTTAAGGGATGCATCCTCCAAGGATCTAATGAAAAACTTGGGAACTTCCTTAAAGAGAACTCATCTTAAGGACATGAGAATATTGCCTGGTAAGCTTGACCTAATAATTAAATCTCAAGGTAAAAGGTAGAAAAAATGTCAGCTTTCTCAATGCATCCTGCCTTTCTTATTTTTTACAAAAATCAGAGACTCATTTATGTGTCCCAAGTATAAAAAGAGCTCTGAATAAAATCCAAAAACTCAAAATTCAATACATTTTTGGGTGCACTCTATTTTTACATGTCTCATATGTTTAATATTAGGAAAAAAGTCACTTTTCATAACATACAAGTTTTTCCTGACAAATATGAGCAGATATATCATGTGAGGATAAGTTTGACAGAGTTAAAGCAACATTCCATAACATTCCCAATTGAAGTCAAATGTGCACATTATACTGAAAAATATCAGTTAATTAATTGTATGTAGTCATGATCTTTACCATGATATATTGCTAAATATATACAGAGTACAAGTGGAATGAATTCACAGAAAGATATCCTTCAGCTATTCAAAATGTTTATTCTGTAAAATTAAATCTCTTAAAATTCGGTAGGTTTCCTCAGAAAGCAGTTGGCAGTCCATTACTTAAGGCATTCCTGCACATGCTAGGAAACCTTATGATACTTATGCATTCATGAGAATGCAAGAGCTAATGTGTAATTTGACAATATGGCATATTAGGTCCTCTTGGACCTGAGATGCCAGGATGCTGTTTGTAAAAATACTGACTCATATAATACACTATATCTAGCTAAAAGGTGTTTTCTACTTATGGTTTCTAAATTGACCACTTTTGAGGATATGTCTAAATCATTTCATAAATTTGTTTGTAATCAGTTGGAACTTTCACGCTGTTAGGTTGCTATAATAGCCAAAAACAACATATAATCTGATTATACTTATGATTCTTTTAATCACATGGCAGTACTTTGAAAAGTCATTTTAATGTTTCTGTTTTTAGGATGGGCAAAGGCACTGAATTACATCTGGTGAAGGTATTATAAATAAAATCACCATTAGAAATCTTTTGAGAGTAACTGGGAATGACTTTTTCTTTGGTTACCTGGCTATTCAACCCTGGAAAACTCACTTGATTGTAAATTTGCTCACCAAATATTTGTATTTGTATATTTATTACATATTATACATTTGCATATAAATATATAATTTGAATGTTTATAGTATATATATACACATACACATACACACACACACACACACACATATATATATATATAAAACGCATGTGTTGGTATAGATACATACACATGCACACATTGTTATTTATAATGTATAGACACATACGTGCACATAGCTACGCTAGATATTCATGTGTTATATAATATCTTTTTTTTTGAGATGGAGTTTCTCTCTTGTTGCCCTGACTGGTGTGCAATGGTGCAATCTCAACTCACCACATCCTCCACCTCCTCAGTTCAAGCGATTCTCCTGCCTCAGCCTCCCCAGAAGTTGGGATTACAGGCAGAAGCCACCATGCCCGGCTAATTTTCATTTGTTTTTTGGAGAGAGAGGGTTTCTCCATGTTGGTCAGGCTAGTCTCAAACTCCTGACCTTAAGTGATCCCCCACCTTGGCTTCCCAAAGTGCTGGGATTACAGACGTGAGCCACCCCACCTGGCTGCATTATATCTTCACAATAAATTGTAATATAGTAGCATTCACTTTATTAGAAAATTTAATAAATATTAGAAAATTATATTGTATTTTAAAATAAAGGAAAATACTTTGGGAAACATTTCAATTGTCTACAATTTAAAAGACAGACTTAGTAGAATCATTCCAAGTAGGTATTTTTCCATTATAAAATTTTGACACTTCATTTGCATTTCTATTTGTAACTTATCTACTATTTATAGCATCCTCTGTTAATTTCCAATTCTATTTATATAAAACTTGTGGAATATGGTAGACTGATTTGCCATGAATAAAAATGCTTCACATTCAAATAAGCTTCATAAATAGATTATCTCTAAGTTCTTTACTAATGAGTGTACTTTCCAATTGCTGTACTCTTTATCCACGAGAACGAAAATGTAGTTATAATAACAATGAGGTCTCATACTTATCTGTGTAGCCTGTAAATTTTGTAAAGCAAGCTCACAAATATCATCTGATTTTGATATAGATTCTCAGGACAAAGGCAGACTAATGTGACATACTAAACTAAAATCATTCATCCTCTACCCCAATAGGCATAGAACTTCAAATGCAGCCTCAGAATTGCTCATCTCTCCCAGTTGTGGCTTCTGGTAAAAGGAAACAGGCAGACTGCTAGAGATTTAAGTATTTCTCTGCTTTTACCTTGAACTCTAGATGTGTCCATTATCTGCCCATAAATCCAGCAGACTTTTCAGGTTGTGCAATTAAGACAACAATCTGTGCCTTCAACAATCCATTTGAATGGAATGTGAAGAGCCACAGGGATAAACATACCATGAAAAATACATTGGTGGTGGTGAGCCCAATTCTGTTTTTTATAAATAATTAAGAAAATGGCTAACTTCCACACAGTCTGTGGAGGGTGGTAACACAACCCCAATTACTTACATTGACAACTGAATTAATCTTCTTCTTTTCTTTTTCTCTTTTCAATAACATATGGGCTTCTACTCAGCTGTGGAAGATGGTGGAACCTCACTGGGATCACATCTGTCAGGTTTACAGGGTGAATAAAAGCACTCAGCAGGTTTGTGTGCTACTGTGTGTATGAACACAGGGCAAATTTGTGCCAAGTAAAGTCTATGTCCTTGGAAAAATACTTTAGTATTATCCCATAGATGTTAAAGATCATTATTTGTTACATAGATGAACCATACAAAATACTCCTTACAGGAAAATTTCAAAAACTAAATGTAAGTATTTAAAGTGTCTTATGCTGGTTAGAGTTTTTCTCCATCTCCCCCCCCCCCCCCAACACACACTTTAGTCTCTTGGTTATGTTTCCCACATATTGTGTCCAAATGATCACTTGAAAAATAATTCAGATAATAAACACTTAAACTGTGCAGTCAAGGCCAAAAAATAAAATAGGATAAAAAAGTGCATCAGCTTGAGTACAAAAATGGCTGTTTCCATCAGATATAGACATATTTTCATTTCTACTTGACCCTGAACCAGAGCATTGCAAATTTTGTCCTCTTCTATGAAAAACAAAAAGTAATCAAACTTGAACAATCCATGTGGCTTATGTCAGAAGCAACTTTTCATTATATGGCAAAGATTCCAAGATTAAATATGCTAGAATAGACAAAAGTTTATATGGTTCAAAGTTACAGGCTACTTTTCAGTTGTTTAGAGAGTTTTCTCAGAAGAAATAACTTTAATTAAAACTATGGTCTTTTTATATTTTCACTTAGTTAATGAAGGTGTTATCTAATTAAATATTTAAGGGTCAGACTTATTTTTAAATCTTTTTGTTTCAAGTAAGACAGAGTTTATTGGACATGTTTTGATTGCACTGTTTTAAGGGCTGTGAAGGCTGTATGAGATTTATGTGATGTTTCCTTTTACCAGGAACACATTGTTTGGCAACAGTAGATATTATCTAAAAGACAGATTTAAATAATCATGTAACACAACTTCTATCAAACTAATTGAAATTATGCCAGAAGTGTGAGTTATGAATTTTTGAAATAGGGAAATTAGAAGAAATCAGGAACCTCTACCTTGAATAGTTCTGAATTTGGAGACAAGAAATTTCTGATGAGGATGCCCAGCATATTCTGTAATATGGACACTTGTAGGTTATTTAAATTTCAGAAAGAAGGTGATTGTTTAGACAACTCTGCTGTATTGCTCCAAAGAGTTTGAAAGCAGTCCACGTACTCTGAGAACTTGCGATGAGAAGGCAAGCTTTCCGCTGAATTTTACATGTTTACCCCATGCAGAGTAGGCAGTGTCAACAATGCAATCACCTTCCACGCTGCATTTAGAGAAAACTTAGCTCTCTAGAAATTAAACTCATGAGTGAATAGAGGAAATAAATATGGTCATATAACACCTGTGACATCTTGAATTTTATATTCATGTCTAAAATAAAATTAAGAGCTTGTGTGTAAGGAATAGCTATTTTTTTATTACCAACTCTATTGGGCATAAATAAAACAAAAAATGAATCAACTTCAATGTTCTAAAATTTCTCATGCACAGTTTACACTCTGGTATGCTCTATAAAGTACATAAGCTCTATAAAGTACATAATGTTATGACAAATGTGCCTATTATTAATCTCTGGTAAATAGGCATAATATTAGATGTGATGAATGAAAACAGAAAAGGAGTAAGAGAGAGTCTCAAATCCTTAGATCTTTGTTAAAGGTAGCCATTATAGCTGTTGTCATGCCTATATCAATTTGCATTTCCCACTAATACAACTAGAAGGTAGTACATTTAGGCAAATACTATTTTTTAATCACTGGTTGGGCTATGACATTCCAAATCCAATATCCTTCAGTGACCTAAACTTGGAGGCAGGTTAATTACCATTGCTCAGAATTGGGATTGTTATTGGCTCTGTAGTCTCCTTTCCTTGAGCCCCACCTCCATTCTGCCTGGCCAATTAATAACAGCAGTACCACTCAATCCATGGAGGGCAGAAGCACAAGACACTTTCCATGTTGGTAGAATTAAGCCATCAAAGAGAATACAGTGTAAATAGGAAAGGCTTTACATGAAAAATAATTTAATCTTTTTATTTTTCCAAATGTAAGCTAACAGAATGGCCCACATTGGCCCGTTTGTTCAGTTTCCTTTAGAATTTCTCTTTAGAACTGCAGAGGGGGAGAGCACAAGTGAATGGTAAACTGTCGGCTGATAGTTATACACATCTTGTTATTTTTTCTGCCTTTAAACTCTGTATAAAAATGAAATACATGCTCATTATCTAGGGACTATGTATTTGGTTTTAAATACATAGAAATGCTTCAGCAAATCACTTTTTTTCTCTTAATATCTTAACAATTAGAAATTTTAAATGGAATTTTTGCTCATCCTATCAAATTTTTGGAAATCGGCAGATGACAGTTTATTTGACATGTAAAAAAGAGCCACTAGAATAATTTCTTTTGCATACTTCAATCAAAATTTCATGTCTATAGAAAAGAGTAACCTAAAAACATTCATAGAAGTTAATACAACATTGGGTGGTAATGCAAATTAATTTAATTAATGTCCTCCATTCAAATATGCATTAATGTTTTTATTTTTCACAGTCACATAGAGTTTCCTGAGCATCTGTACACGTTAAATTTTATGGAAAAATCTACTATATCCAAAAAGCTATAATATGTGTTAAGAAAAGTATAGAAGATATATAAAATACAGTCACTATATATTATATATTTTTATCTATTGTTTATATTATATATAGGGAGTATATAGAATATAAAACTATATATGTATAGTTTTACTTTTAATTTTTGCTTACATTGTATACCAATTGTAAATTTCTGCTTTTTCGTTTAGCAGTTCAATATTTCGAAAGGTTGATTTTCCCAGAAACAGAACCTAGTTTACACAAGAATGTTCTCTTTGATTAATTTGCATTCACGAATCAGTAGAGAAAGGAAGGTTTATGAGCAAAGGGTGTTGTAAAATTGGCAAACTACATAGTTGAAGAAATATGAGACTCTTATGTAACTCCTTATATCAAAATGAATAATTGATTAAAAGATCAAACTAAATATTGAAATGAAATATATATGAGTATGTATATACCTCGAGATGCACATATACACCATGGAATATTATGCAGCCATCAAAAACAATGGGTTTGGGTCCTTTGTAGGGACATGGATGAACCTGGAAACCATCATTCTCAGCAAACTGACAGAAGAGCAGAAGATCAAACACCGCATGTTCTCACTCATAGGCGGGTGTTGAACAATGAGAACACATGGACACAGGGAGGGGGGCACTACACACTGGGGTCAGTTGGGGGGAAATAGGGGAGGGACGGTGGGGTGTGGGGAGCTGGGGAGAGACAGCAAGGGGAGAAATGCCAGATGTAGGTGATGGGGAGGAAGGCAGCAAATCACACTGCCATGTGTGTACCTATGCAACAATTTTGCATGTTCTTTACATGTACCCCAAAACCTAAAATGCAATAAAATAAATAAATGGGAAAAAAAAAGAAAAAGCTTTAACAATTTATTCAACAAATATATATATATATATAGAGAGAGGTGCTGGGACACTGATGTGAACAAACTGCACAAACACCTGCTCTCGTGAAGCTTAAATTCTATTGGAGGGAGATAAAGACTAATAAACTACATACATGTGTGAACTATATTTTATAATAGTATATAAATATTATTGAGAGGTAGGGCAAAAAGTGTAGGAGGTGAATAATTTCAGAGTTGACTACCCATGTTAAGCTTTATGGAGACAGTGATACTTAAACAAAGAATAGAAAGGGGTGACAAACCCTGCAGATGCCTGGGAGAAGACATTTCACATGAAGGCAATAGCTAATGCAAAGGACCTAACATGAATTTATGTCTGACATGTAGAAGGAATAAGGGAGGTATTGTAGCTAAAAGGGAGAAAAGGAAGGGAAAAGTAATAGAAAATTAAAAGTATGGACGGAATTACTAGGAATATTGATAGATTTTATTACATATGCAATTACAACTTCTGAATATTAAATTCAAAAATAAATTAAAAGGTAAAAACGAATAGATGAAATATTAGTAACAACTATAACAAAAAGTAATTCACTAGATAGATCTATGAGAGCTAGAACAGGTTCTTTGTTCATTATGGAATTCCCAAAGCTTACAACATTGCCTCTTGCATGACAACCATACTTATATCAATCAATCAATCCATACTTATATCAACAAAACAATATTAATATTATTTAATAGCTTAATAGATGCTAGTAGAGACCAGGTACAGTGTGGCTCATACCTGTAATCTTAGCACTTTGGGAGGTCAAGGTAGGTGGATCACTTGAGGATAGGAGTTTGAGACCAGCCTTACCAACATATTAAAACCCAGCCTCTTCTAAAAATACAAAAATTAGCCTGGCATGATGGCGCACACCTCTAGTCCCAGCTGCTTGGGAGGCTGAGGTGAGAGGTTGGCTTAAACTTGGTAAGCAGAGTTTACAGTGAGCCCAGATTATGGCACTGCACTTCAGCCTGGGTGACAGAGTGAGACTCTGTCTCAAAAAAATAACCAAAAAACAAAAGCAAACAAAAGAAATATATGCTAGTAGAAATATAGGGTGTGGGATACTGACATACATTGTTTTTTCAGAGATATAAATGTGAATTTCTTTTAAATTATTAGTTTGCAATATGTATCACAGTTTTCAAAACTTCATATTATTTCATTGTTATTTCTATTACTTTATCATGTTTATTTTCAAAGTGATAGTCATTACTCACATTAAATTATATATTTATTTTGTTATAATATATCTAATAGGGCAATGGGTTTGTTTTGTACTTTCTTGTGTGCCAAAGCATAAAATAGTTCCTGGTATATTATGGATTTCCATAAAGATTTCTTAAATAAATAAATGAATAATTACCCCCTACCAAATAATCTAATTGAAATAAGAAATGCAGATAAAGCTTCATGTACAAGTATGTTCATTTAAGCATCATTCAAAGTAACCAAAAAAATGGAACATTTTACTTTTATAAAAATTGAGGTAATGGTTAAAAATAATGGCATATCTATTTAATGGAATATCACTGGAATTAATCATCTTCACCAAGAACATTTAATATGGGAAAATGTTCACAATATGCTAAGAAAAAACAGTACAATTCTAAGCCCTCTGACATTAATTAATACTCATTGAATTGAATAATGTTGATTAGAAGTACCAAAATTTTGAATTCTGAAAGAACTAAAAATACACCAATGCAGGCATTTTCTAACATTTCTTTTCTTTCTTTATTTAGATAAGTAAATTACCCTATTCAAGGAAAATTTTAAACAAAAGCCCAATGAAAAAAATAATTTTTTAATTTTAATTTTAATTTTAAGTTCCGGGATAAATGTGCAGGATGTGCGGTTTTGTGATATTGGTAAACGTATGCCATGGTGATTTGCTGCACCTATCAAGCCATCACCTAAGTATTAAGCCCAGCATGCATTAGGTATTTTTACTAATGCTCTCCCTACCCCACACCAATCCCCTAGAGGACCCACCCAGTGTGTGGTGTTCCCCTTCCTGTGTCCATGTGATCGCATTGTTCACCTCCGACTTATGAGCACATGCAGTGTTTAGTTTTTCTGTTCCAGTGTTAGTGTGCTTAGGATGATGACTTCCAGCTCCATCCATGTCCCTGCAAAGGACATGATCTCATTTCTTATTATGGCTGCATAGTATTCCATGGTTTGTATGGTTCACATTTTCTTTATCTAATCTATCATTTTAAATGGAGCCATTGTGATTCAGACAGAGAAAAGAGGGAGGGCAGTGTTAACCCCAGTGTCTTCATTTCTGCCCTTTTTGCTGACCATGGAAGGCTCAGAGAAAACCTCTTAGTGCTTTTAGGCTATCTCTGAACACTGTAAAAAATTCTTTTAAGGATTTTCTGTTTAATAGAGATCCAGAAAAAGATACAGAAGCCCAGAATGACATGTCACTGTCTGTCGATATGTGTCTGAGACCAGAAAACAACTCATTTGATTCCAACTGAATACGCTTTTACTATCTCTTCTCCTTGTTGAGTGGGGGCTGCCAGGTCACCAAAATTCACTCATCCTTACATGCACACTGGATCTGATAGAAGTTGGCACCATTTACATAGAATAAGTAGGTATGCTCTCTGCATTTGAAGACTGTCATTTTAACTTCTGATGATTAGCAACCTAAATTCCACATATAATCTTAATTCCTTTGCTCCATGGCCTAAGTGTTCATAGTCCAGAAATTAACATAAGTGCCTCTTTGGGATATCATTATTCTTCCTATGAAAAACAGCAAGAAAGTTTTCTCAGAATGCAAGAGATGTTTAGATTTACTTCCTCTGGCTAAGGAATAGAGAAAAGTAGTAAAAATGTGAAATTTATGGATGAGAAAAAAATACAACAGAAGCCCACTTAACTGTTTCTAAGTGACTCAAAATTAACAGTCCTTCTCCAACTCTTTTTGAAAATATACTATTTTCTAAGGCACCCTGGCCCTCTGGCTACACTCAGATACTCCTATTCCTACCTGCCACAGGTCAGAAGTCATTTGTTTTTCCCTTTTTAATCAAACTTTTTAAAAATTAAATAACCATGATTTAAAGAAATTAATTAATTAGCCCCTATCCAGTTATACTTGAAACTTTGTAACATATTTTCAGCAATTATCTTCATTTACGCTTTAGCAAGAGTTTGTGTGTCAGGCCACCTTATATGACCAGAGATTCCTGGAGAAAAGAATGTGCAGCATGTGGATTTTGATGACCTTGATCATGGATCTGAATCTGGAAAGTTAGAAATTTAGCTGATGGAACAAGAAGATGGTAGCCAGAAATGGAAGCCTCATAAGACCAGAGGCTGTAATGGGGAGGGTGAGGGGCTAAAGACAATATAAACAGACTGTTCCTGCATGAGGTATTGTGTCCATTAGTAAACTTTGCCTATTTTGAATTTTACCTGGACTTGCTCCCTAAGTTCTGCTATGCATCACCATTTTATTTTTCACTGAGCACTTATCTAGAATCAAACTGCCCTAGTTTTAAAATATTCTATTGAGCTGTACATTAGCCCCAAATTGATAGATTTCCCCAGTGCATTTGAATGAAGTTTTTGACAATGTTTTCATGTTCATTTGAGTTCTTACCATTTCTTGGTGTGTCTTAATTAGCTCTATTTCCAGGGACTCTGAGTAACTTTTTCTATAATAAACGAATAAATTGGGTGGGTCAAGGTTAATGTAATTTTAAACTGTCAATCAAATTCCACAATTTCTCAGCTCATTAATATATGTTGAACTGTTTCACTTATCTTTCAATCAGATTTCATTAAAACTACAAAAGCTTATTTTATCTAAGTTTGATAGTGTTTGTTGGTGACATTGTTATCTAGAGAAATTAGGATTTTGAGCAGTAGTCAATAAGATGATATTCTTGTAACTGGAATACATCCATCTATAAAGCATTTTTATTACAAACAAATAATGAAAATTGTACTTTCTCTGGATTAGAAATAATATTTCTAGATCCAGTTACTAATAAGCTTATCATAGGAAGGTTGTATCCAGAAAAGGTGTTATGCTTCTTTTCTCAACTATGTATTTTTTTTACTACAATAGAAACCCTTAATGGACAGATTTTTCATGAACAACTTAAGTGTTTAAGAAATTAAAGAAAATCCTTCACATGAATGAGCAACAAGATAGTGACTTTTCTTCAACTTTAGGAATTCAATTTAGTATAAAAGTTGAAAGCCAGGTGTTTTACATTCAATCTCATTTACATTTGAAACAACACTGGTGATAGCTCTGATTCCCACCTACTTAGAACAACTGAAATCCAGGAGAGAAGTTACTTCCTAGGGTTCATGCACCGTGGTATAATTGACATTCAGACCCAAGACTTCAAGTTCAGTGCTTCTTCTGCTCTATTACAATTGTCCTGGAACAAAGTAGCATGTGACAACCTCGTAGAATGTCTCTTTTTGAGTGATTGAAGTATGCTTTGCAGATGTTCTTACTTTCCAATTATGTACTCTCAGCCAATTGCCTGATGAAATTTTTACTATTTATTGACAGTAAAATTAGTGTTTTCGGAGAAACTATCTGGGGGGAAATTATAAGAGAGAGGAAAAAGTATTTGTTTATAGGAAAGATAGAATAGATGCCCTTTTAATGAAAAAACAAAAACAAGAAAGAAACAAAAGGAAAAATACTACCTTTATGAAAGAGCAGAATAAGAGAAGAAATAAGCTTTTATTTTATATCAATGAATGCCAAGCATTTCATGTATTTTATATCCTGATTATCCTACAAGGTTGTTTTTATAATCCACATAATACATATGAAAACAACATAAAACTTATGGCTTAAAATACTGGTCCAGATTCATTAGACATGAACAAATAAGATTGAGATAAAAAAGGGGGCATACAGTGTCAACTGCTCAGCATTTAGCATCCTGTCAAACAATATTCTAGAATGAGTTATTAAATAAAAATGAATAAATTATTATTTTCTCAAAATAATATAATGTCACTGTAATGGGAGTCTTAAGTAAATATATTTACAATCTTATGAAATTGTAAATAAAAACCTGTGTCTAGGCTCAGAGTGTTAATAATAATAATGAGATGGCTATTGGAAATGTTTGGTGTTAGAAATAATTCATACATCAATTTACTGTTAATAGAACTTTACAAAAATTCAAGAAAAATGTACAGCTAAAAACTTATTAAAACTAAGCTTACAGCAGGGCACGGTAGCTCATGCCTGTAATCCCGGCAGTTTGGGAGGCCAAGGTGGGTGGATCACCTGAGGTCAGGAGTTGGAGACCAGCCTGACCAATATGATGAAACCCTGTATCTACTAAAAATACAAACAGCCGGGTGTGATAGCATGTACCTGTAAGCCCAGCTACTCTGGAGGCTGAGACAGGAGAATCACATGAACCAGGGAGGAAGAGGTTGCAGTGAGCTGAGATCCTGCCACTGCCCTCCAGCATGGGCCACAAAAGTGAAACTCTGTTTCAAAAAACAACAACAACAACTAACTTTACATTAAAAAGTAAAAAGACTGAGACATTATTGAGTGACCCTTAGAAGACATGACTCAAATAATAAAAATAAAATGAAATAATGCTGCAGATTTCAGAGATACTCAAGAGTCCCTTCAATGATGTAAAACCCTATTGCATGAAGGAAGTTTTAAGTCTTTGGGTAAAATTTATAAGGAGGTACTTTTCTCAACAGAAGGCAGGAATTTCCAGAAGTAAATTATATACACAAATGAAGTGGGCAATCTAATGAGATCAATGAACTAACCATAGTTGGAGGTTTTAATGGTAGGGCTAGGTAGTCATTTGTTTGGGATGTTGTACACAGAATTGATGCAGTAAAGAAGGAATTGAGTGGATATCTGTAAGTCTCTTCCAATAATAATTATAATTTTATTTCACCATGAGGAATATCAACATGGAAATACCTATGTATTTAGGTATTTGGCAACTGAAATAGTTTGGCAACTATTTCAGTTGCCAAATACTCTTTTTACCCATTTTCATAGGCCATGATGGAAGAAGAAGTTATGCATTTCTGTTATATAACTAACCAACTTATGAGAAGAATAACAGTTTATTATTTCAGTAACCATGCTTTTAAAGAATATAAAAGGAACAACCTTTGCTGACCACTCCCGATTTGATTCAGAGATTTTTATTTGAGGAAGAAACAATCACAGATAGAGTGAACATGAAATCCTTCCATCTTCCTTACAGATGTCTTATATACTGACCTTATGCTTTAGAATTCCATATATTATTATAGGAATATCTTTGTAATGGAAAACATTCTGTGCCCCTTCTTAGAAAGCTTGAGAAATGTAACTGAATGAAACATTATGTATCTCTGGCAGTGTTAATCTAAATCTTCATGGGAGTATAGAAGATCTTTACAACTCTTAAAGGAGCCATTTTTATATAACCAAGCACTAGGGAATCTGCATCAACGTTTTAGAAGGGGTCTTGGCACAGTGGAAAGAACATTGGCTTTGAAGTTAGCAAACTCACATTCAAACTCCATATACTATTGTCAAGTGTTGTATGCCAGGGCAACATCAAATGTAACATATTTAGAGGGTGGTATAATGTATAAGAATAAACTACCACACAGTGTTATGGAGAAAATTAACATGAGCCATTCACTTGTCAAAAGTGCTTTGAAGAGGCATCATTCTTATAACCCCATTATTATAAACAAATATTTGTTTCTCATTAGTCAGGGATTGGTGGAATCTTTCCCATAAACAATGTATGTACCCCAAAATAGAGCTAATACTATTTTTCTATTTACCAATATAAATAATAATTTTGTGGCTTTGAGGAGGTATTGCAATAAAAATAGTAACAAAAATGCTAGAGGGTCATTCATTCAGAAACACTCTATTAAATAAAAACAACCATGGTGTAAAATGCTAATTGATCTCATATCGTTTTCTCTCCCTGTTTATTTTTATTTTGACATAGAAGTATATCTTGATTATGTCATTAGAGCCTATCTGTCTTTTCTGATCATTCTTGTGCATTCTGAGTCTGTACTAAAGAGCAGTAGAAAGGATGCTGATGTGCTTAATGGTACTGAGAAATACATTCATTATGTAAAATGTCTTTACTCAGAAGAAGATGTGGATTGCTGAATAATGCAATGAAGCAATCTAAAGTGACACAACTTTGCTGAACACAAGGAATTCCATTTTGATTCATAATATTTACACATTTTACTTAGGGAATAATATGAAACAGAAACTAAAAGACAGAAACATGTCTTTTAGTTTAACAATTAAAGCATGGAATAAGGGTCAATCAGGTACTGCATTTGAAAAAGAAACCTTAGGTAAGAATTATCACAGATAGATGTGCTGTGAAGTCAGTAGAGTAAAAAGATGATAACCTCATCACACCATTTGTTAATGCAATCACTGTTGTTAGAACTTTCATGATTATTTAAGTTCACTAAGGATTTCTTTTTTCCCCCCCCATTTATTTATTTTATTGCATTTTAGGTTTTGAGGTACATGTGAAGAACATGCAAAATTGTTGCATAGGTACACATGTGGCAGTGTGATTTGCTGTCTTCCTCCCCATCACCTACATCTGGCATTTCTCCCCTTGCTATCTCTCCCCAGCTCCCCACCCCCACCATCCCTCCCCTATTTCCCCCCACCTGACCCCAGTGTGTAGTGCTC
>NW_016107613.1:184620-224589 GCF_001604975.1 Cebus imitator | reverse complement strand
AAAAAAAAAAAAAAAAAAAAAAAAAAAAAAGTGAAAATATTCCCTTGACAACCAAGAACAATTACTATGACAGAACCCAAAGCTTCTAAAAAATAATTACATCCGATCTGGTATACATCTATTTGTTTTTGTATTCCTATCAAGAATGTCAAAAGTTTTAAATCCAGTACATCAGAGTTACAGCTTTTTCCATAAGGCTCACGATAATGGCAATGGGATGTGAATTACTGTGTCCTTGAATGGATCATTGTAGGACTATGATATGCTCATTCAAAGCGGAGAAATCAAATATGGGAGACAGAGAAAAGAAAGAGCCAGAAACAGGAGAGGTAATGAGAGAGAAAGAAAGAGAAGGAAGGATGTAGAAGAAAAGAAAGGGAGAGAGAAGTAGGAATGTCACTAGAAATGGAATAGGCTAATTTTTCTTATGACGTGTAACATACATACTCAGGGAAGAGCTGAAAAAAGAATGAAAACATAATGTGTGTGTGTAAGCCTGTGTGTGTGTGTGTGTATGTGTGTGTGTGTGTGTGTGCACGTGGCTTGAAATTCTCCATAGCCCTACCAACATGAACTAGAAAGAGTGAGTTGTGCTATGTGCTTTTTAAATTAGGTATATGCATATAATAAAATATTATATACAAATTTTATAAACTGTTTTCTTTACCAAGACTCATTTCATATTAATAAATGTACTCCTGTAAAAATGATGTAATATTCCATTTTAGGGTATGTCTCTCTTCAATACTATTTTCAGTGAGATTTCTTACAAATATTTAGCTGTTAGGAATAGTGCTTGGATAAGTTTTTTGCTATAAAATTTGATGCACTTTAATTCCTTTCTTAGAATAAATTCTTAGAAGCAAAACCAGAAGCAACTGGTAATGCAGAATTCCAAGATTATATAAACAATTAGAGACAATGTCATTTATGAAACTCATAGTAATGTACATGTAACCAAAAAGATTGATGTCATAGGGCCTGATATGATTTAGATCTGTGTCCTCACCCGAATCTCATGAAGAATTGTAATCCCGATTGTTGAGGGGGGAACTGGTGGAAGGTTTTTGGATTATGAGGGTGGTTTCCTATGGTTTAATACTCTCTCCCCTTGGCGCTGTCCTTGGGACAGTGAGTTCTTGTGAGATCTGGCTATTTAAAAGTGTGTGGAACTCCCTACTCTCATCCTCTTGCTCTGGCAATGTGAGGTGCCTACCTCACTCTTTACCTTCCACCATGACTGGAAGCTTCCTGAGGCCTCTTCAGAAGCAGAAGCCATTATGCTTCCTCTACAGCCTGCAGAACTATCAGCCAATTAACCTCTTTGCTTCATCAATTACCTGGTCTCAAGGATTTCTTTGTAGCAGTGTGAAAATGGACTAATATAGGGCCCCATTTTCCTACCTTAGAAAACACTGGTTATCATCCTATGATTTAATCTTTGCAAATTAAAATCTTGTAATTTACTTTTTTAGCATTATTGCTATTTGTATTGAATATATCTTTACATCTATATCTTTCCTGCTTTGCTTGTTCATGATCTTGACTCATTTGTTTAATATATTATTATATTTATAGATCTGTAACAGAGATTATATATTAGAAACATGAAAATTTAGCAATATATTTTTTCTGTGTCTCGTATGTTTTACTGTTAAGCTTATTGTTGGCTATGTTTATTTTGTAAAGTGAATGGTATGTTTTTCTTATGATTGTGTGTGTTTCGCTGATTATTGCTGATATAGGATGATTAATATTTGTTCATTTATTTAGCTAAATATATTAATGAGTCTTCTTGTTGATTAGAAACCTTTACATTGAAAACGTTTTTTCTTCAGGTGGGTATTTTTAACACCTGCAAATAAGGTTAGATTTTGTCACCTGCTTCCAAATATTTATAGATCCTCTTTCAATTATTTTTTTGTTTGATTTTTGGTTTGTTTGTTTGAGACAGAGTCCTACTTTATTGCCCAGGTGGCAGTAGTGCTATCTCAGCTCACTGTAACCTGTGCCTCCAGGGCTAAAGTGATTCTCGTGCCTCAGCTCCATGAGTAGCTGGCACTACAGGTGTGCATCACCACACCAGCTACATTTTTTATTTTCATTAGAGACAGGATTTTGCCATGTTGGCCAGGCTGGTCTCAAATTCCTGGCCTCAAGTGGTGCCTCCGTCTTGTCCTCCCGAAGTGCTGGGATTACAGGTGTGAACCACCCTGCCCAGCTGCTATTTCAATTATTCTTTATATTTGTTAGAAGTATTAGAAAATGCATAAGATAATCATAGTGATAAGAAACTTTCCTTTTTTTTAGAGCATATTCTAGACTTTTGCAGTTTGAATATTGTTTAGAAACACATTATCTCTTTAATATTAAAAAGTATAATGTACAATTAAACTTAAGGGTATGAAATTAAATGGCAAGATTATATAAAATAATAATTTATAGAGCAAAGTTTGAAAGTATTATTCATAGAAATATATTTTAGTTGGATTATTCTCAGATAACTTTAAACCTTTAAACTGAGCTTTGTAGTCTACTCCTGCTTTCTGGCTTTTTGTTGTTCTTGTTAAATTTAATTGATATCCCTCTGAAGCTCCATCCATCATTTCAATAATTTCATATTATTAATGAATAACTATAAATGAATAGTTAATTTAATATATTTTATAACTGTGGCTATGTCATTTTAAAATTTATTTCATTTGCAAGAGGTTTGGATTATTTCTGTTTAATATTCTACTTTTTTCTGACTTGCATTGTCAGTAAATAATATAAACTGCATTCCTTCACTTTTTCTTTATATTTGGGGTTCATTTTCACTTCCTGATCTGGATTATATTTTTTTTTTTGTAAAGCTTCAAAGATTATTTAAATGAGTGCATATTTTGCTTATGTAATAAAATAAAATTATGTGTTTATAAAATCAGTATTATAAATATATTATTAAAGATATTGTCATACCAACTTAAAAAACTGAGCAATGTGTTAGTAAAAGGTAAAGAATGGCATGTGTGAATATCTTTCCTCTTTCTTATCTGACTCAAAGAAATTCTGTTTTAAAATTATCTTACATGGAATATTTAAATTGGTGTTTCCTTTCATATAATTATATTTCTCAAATTTATTTAACCTAAACTTTTGTCTGATCACAAGTCTTAGATTAATTTTCAAGTTTACCTAATTTTTTTTTTCACCATCATATTTACTTCTCTATTATAGTCTGGCTACAGTTAAATTATTAATAAAGAGGAAAGACTATATAGATCACAGAATAACTTGAATTTAGTAAGAGTAGAAAGAAAATTTCAGGTGTCTTATGCATTAATTTAAATTAAACAGTACTCTTTTTTCATTGTTGTTGAAATCCACTTAGGTATACAGACAGAAATGTGAACTGATGGTAGATAGGGAAAAAAGTACCATCCAAACATCAGAAAATTTTAGAAATCTCTGAAAATGTTTAAAATAAGACAAAAAGATAGGAAGAAACAATCAGTAGAATACTTGCTGTATGCAAGAGAATATTCACTTTGGGAATAAGAGTGAACCCTGGGAGCAAGCTGGATAAAATCCACCTGATTGGAGTGCGAGTAGTGAGAAGGATGAGCAGGTGGGCTAATGGGATGGAGTCTGTGGGAGAATATGTATCAGGAGAATCATTCTGGAAAGTTCATCAGGTAAGTGAAAATGATATCAAAACAGGATTTAGTCCTACCAATTATGATAAGCACATGCCTTGAGGATCGTTCTGGGTAAAGTTGTGGCAGTGTGGGGACATTGCCTCTGACATATTTGCAATATTTACTTTTAGTAGTAGGCAAAGATTGTTTTCTTCATCCACCTCAGGCTACTGTGACATCCTTTGCCACCAAAGCTAAGGTTTCTGACATATTACTAGAGTTAATGGTTAAGCTGAATGTTCTTGGATCTATCCCATGTTCTTGGTTCTACCTTTGTTACTTAAGTGAATCTGAATTTTAAAAAAATTATTATTATCCCCTTACCAAGACACAAAAGAGTCACCCTTATGCCGTATCTGATGGAAACTATCTTAACCATCTCAACTTTTCTAGGACATAGTAGATAAGAAAAGTATTCTTTCTGAGAATATAAGTTACAAATTAAAATATGAAAGAAATTTCAAATAAAGAAACATTTGGAGAATTTATTTTTGTATAAAATAGTTATAATAAAGTGAAGAAAATTATAAAATATCTTTTGAATATCCTTATCAAGATGCAATAGCATACTATCTCTATGAAAGCAGTGTAATTATTAAATAATGAGTAATAAACTTTAGTGAGAAAATATGTATTGGAGAACAAAAAGGTAATCTTTGCCTTTTAAAAGACAATCTGTTAGTGAGCCAAAGATTAGTTACCGGAAAAGCTCAGTCAGTGCATTTGAGGATAAACAGAGAAATGTTCTTAATAATCAGACATTAAGAATAAAAATGGAAGTGATGAGACAGAAGAACAAAAAATGACACATAGAACAGATGCAGGAGATAAAGTATACACAGAATATAAATTCCAGAGGAGAGAAAAAAAACTAAGGGAGAGATTACAATGCTTTAACCAAAGTAGTGGTAGAATAACATGATCACAGGTTTAAAAATTACTCATGGTCAAGAAAAGTTAACGTAAAATTACCAGCATCTGATCATATCCACACTTTTGAAGTCATATAATTTTTTTTATGTTGAAATCCCCAAAATACTTGGGAGGCACTGGTGTCAAGAGAAAATAAATCAAATAAGCAATTTGCAATTAAAAATATTCATTATTTCCTGTTTTGTGACCCTAGTTAGAAAATAAGAATGGAGGGAAAAAAAAAACAAAAGCAAATTCAAGCTTCAAACAAATAAATGAAAGTTAAAAGTGACTGTGTCCTTACTAATTTCATGGCATTTTGAGGTAAAAATATTGTGACCTAAAATATTAGATCCACAAAACTCAGATGCGCAAAAATATAATTACATATTTAGAACTATCTTTAATATCTCACTTGGAACCCCAGCTTGCTTCTTAGCAGGCAAATTCCTCTAGTTATTTCCAGCTAATTTAAGTCCAGCTAATTCCAGCTAAGATATTTATAAAACTATCACATTGCAAATAACAGCTTCGTATTTGAGTTCTTTTTCTCTCTTCCTTGGGTCTAACTCTACAGTAAGAAATTTACAGCATCTGAGGAATTGTGTCCATATTATTTTCAAGGAGGACGTGCTGTTCACATGTCCCCTTTGTTAATATATCCTTTCTGGTGTAGATGAGGAGTTGGTTACCTTTCTCTGTAAAGGGTCAGATAGTAAGTATTTTAGGCATTGTGAGCTGTATAGTCTTTATTGCAGCAACCCAACTCTACCATTCTAGCATGAACATGGCCATGAAGGACACATAAATGAATAGACGTGGCTACATTGTCTTAAATCTTCATTTACAAAACCAGGAGGCAGGTTTGGTTTGATCTGTGGGCTGTAGTTTCATAATCTTTGATACACAAAGTTCATAGAATTCTCTCTAAAATCCTTTAAATATTTTTTTAAATACTGGGTTTCCTAGCACAGTCATTCTCAAAAACAGTCCCTTGTGCTCAAAACAAAAGTATATGTATTG
This sequence comes from Cebus imitator, assembly GCF_001604975.1. NCBI lineage: Eukaryota > Metazoa > Chordata > Mammalia > Primates > Cebidae > Cebus > Cebus imitator. The sequence goes on along the minus strand of NW_016107613.1, from coordinate 218,974 downwards.
TCCATCTCCACTGGAGGAGTTAATTCCCTCTATTAAGGTCTGTGTTTCACTCAGAGTCATCACAAACTGTTGAATCTTCTTCCAGGCTACTTGCCTACATAGAAAACTCAAGGAGGTGTTTGGGGTTCCTTACTGTGTGTATATCACAATTTCCCCATCCCTGCAAGGTCACTGAGTACTGTAAATCAAGATGTTAAAATTAAGCTCCAAATTTATTCTTCCCATACCACCGCACACATGAGGGAGAGAGGAAGTTAGTTAAGATAATGGAAGTATGGTAAAAAGGATAATGGAAGGAGAGGGAGTTAGTTAAGATAATGAAAGTAAAGTACAGTAAAAGGTAGAGGGAAAAGAAGAAATGAGAAGCAATTATGTCCCACAAGGGACATACCATTTTCCCTGTCCCACAAAGGACAGTCATGCCCCTAACTGTCCTCCCCACTCTTGTGTCCCTGATACAAGTAAGACATTCATCTCCCTGTGGGACGAGGTAGATGTAAGTTATATCTCACTTTTAATTTCTTGTTTTTCCTCTATTTTTTATGCTGGCTCCACTATGTTAGCTAGTATTTCCTATTCCCCTCCTTTTTATGGTGGTATGGGTATGCTCAGAAGAGAAATATGCTTCTAAATGTCTTCTATCTGGAACTTACCCGGCAATCCTGACTATAACAGGAAAAATCTGTCACCCTTTCCCTATTGGGGCAGAGAAGAGGGCTGAAGACCCACCATTTGATATTTCAGTGTATTTGTTGCTTTTCCAGTATGAATAATTCACATATTGTCTTTTCACAAAACAATAACAATTATATTAACAAAACTAAATGCTAAAAATTATAACAATATGCCAATATATAAGACATACACTTTCATGAAAAACGTCTGCCTTCATAATCCTTTTATGAAAATTCTTTAGTTGCTAACAAAGGACTGAAATCACAGAATAGCAACAAACTTATAGCAAATAAATATCCAGTTTAGGAATTTTATATAATGTTTAAGTTTTTACTTGAGATGCAACTGAATGATAATATTAATTTACTTTCTGTCAATTCAGATTTAGATCAAGTCTCGCATGTACAGCTGTTTACCAACTTGGATTAAGTTCTTTGATATAATGCAGAGTTTTACCATCAAGATACATTTGTCCAATAGTTTTAAATTTTGTCTAGAAATATATCTGGCTCATCACATAGGCCATATTAATGAGGAACATGAGACTTGTCCCCATGCAAAAGTGTTTAAAATAAGAAGCATTTCACATAAACGCGGGGTGGGGGGTGATTTAAAAATATAGAGGAATCCGAAAGCATCTGTGTAATCACTCTTGGTGGCCTAGTTAACAGCCATTTTCTTTCCCTATTTTCCTTAATAACAGCCTACCTCACATGATAGAAGCTAAAACTGCCACATTCTCAATTTAGCCTCAGTTGCAGCTAAGTGTGGCCCAGGATCTGACCAATGGAAATTAAGAAGTCTTTAGAAGAAATCCTTAGAAAGATTTCCCTCTGTGACAAGAAGAGCATGAGTAAGAATGGCATCCATGATGTATTCCACATCTCACACTAACTGCTCAAGACCACCTTTGACTCAACCATTCATCAGAAAAACACACAGGAGTCAGAAAAGCTGTTATGCTCCTGGTTACAGTTTATTACAACAAAATGACATACATTAAAATCAGCAGAGAAAGGATGCAAAGGACAAAATTCAGGAGAAATTAGGTACCAGATTTTAGGTAATCTTTCCTAGGAGAGGCACACAGACATGTTTAATTCTCCTAGAAAATATGGATGACACACAAGCAAAGTGTTGCAAACCAGGGAAGTTCACCAGGCCCTAAATGTGCAGGGGTAGTTTTGGTGGTGGGAGGTTGGCAGTGGGGATTCAATAATGCAGGCACCTAGCATCTTTGTGAGTAAACTCAGTTCTTAAGATTTCATTTCCCAGAGGTAAAAACAGATATTTACTATAAATCACGTTTCTAGTATAAACTAAGTGATCAAACTGGTACCTCATGGCCCAAGACCTCAGAATTGTGAAACAAAAACAACAAAATTAAAAGAAAAATGAGGGGGTATCCCAAGATGGCTGAATAAGAGGCAGCTCCGGAAAGTAGCTCTGAGAGAGAGAGAGAGAGAGAGAGAGATGCAGAAGCTGAGTGGTCTCCAAAATTCCAAATGAGGTACGAAGTTCATTTTGTGGGTCACCCAGTAGGTTCTTGCAACCAACCGGAGAACCAGGGGATCTCCCCCTCTGGGACTTCAGTTCGGATACAGCGCTCCACCCAAGCCCTCTACAACCCACAGAACAGGAGATTGTCACCGGACTGACAAGCCTCAGCAAGCTGCCTGAACAGGGCAGAACAACAACTTCGGTTGGTGCCAGGACTGTCAGCATAGATCCAGGTGGAAGCACTGGCCATCGTGAAAACCAGAAAGCCATCTGGATGGAGCCACCCACCCCCAAGAAAGAAGGGGAACTGAAAACAGGAAAACAGCCCATACAGCAAAAGGGGTCCCTCCCCCTCACAGCATAAAGCCCAGCAGGCTAAAAAACTCTCACTCCAGAGTTTCACACCCAGAAGATCACTTAGAGAGTGACCAGGAACTATTGAGCTTGGCTGGGGGAATGGCAGCAGCCATTGCAGAAGTCGGCCTAATTTTCCTAAGTAAATAAAACAAACAGCAGCTCCACTGACTCCGCGGCAGCCTAGTTGCACCTCTGCAGGCAGACAAAGGAAAGGCCACCTCCCCAAACAGCTACCTGAGCTCAAAACTACATAAATCCAAAGAGAAGGGAAGAAACCAGTGCAAGAAGAATGAAACCGTCAAAAACCAGAATGCCTCTCCCCCACCACAAGATCACAACTCCTCACTAGCAAGTGAACAAAGCTGGACAGGGAACAAATTTGACAAATTGACAGAAGCAGGCTTCAGAAGTTAGGTAATAACAAATTTCTCTGAGTTAAAGGAACATGTTCCCAATGCAAAGAAACTAAAAACCTTGAGAAAAGGTTAGAAGAAATGCTAACTAGAATAACAAGCTTAGAGAAAACATAAACAACTTGATGGAGTTGAAAAACACAGCACAAGAACTTCAAGATGCATAGACAAGTTTCAATAGCCAAATAGATCAAGTAGAAGAAAGGATATCAGAGATTGAAGATCAACTCAATGAAATAAAATGAGAAGGCAAGAAAAGAGAACAAAGAGTGAAATGAAATGAACAAAGCCTTCAAGGAATATGGGATTATGTGAAAAGACCTAATCTATGCTTGATAGGTGTACTGGAAGATAACAGGAAGAATGAATTCAAGCTGGAAAACACTCTTCAGGATATTATCCAGGAGAACTTTACCGACCTAGCAAGGCAGGCCAACATTCAAACACAGGAAATGCAGAGAACACCACAACAATACTCCTCTAGAAAAGCAACCTCAAGGCACATAATTGTCAGATTCACCAGTGTTGAAACAAAGGAAAAAATGCTAAGGGCAGCCAGAGAGAAAGCTTGGGTCACCCACAAAGTGAAGCACATCAGATTCACAGCGGATCTCTTGGCAGAAACCCTACAAGCCAGAATAGAGTGGGGGCCAATATTCAACATCCTTATAGGAAAGAACTTTCAACCCAGAATTTCATATTCAGCCAAACTAAGCTTCATAAGTGATGGAGAAATAAAATCCTTTATGGACAAACAATTGCTGAGAGATTTTTGTCACTATCAGACCTGCTCTATAAGAGCTCCTGAATGAAGCACTAAACACAGAAAGGAAAAATCAGTACTGGCCACTGCAAAAAAAGAATCAAATAGTAAAGACCAATGATGAAATGAAGAAATTATGCCTACCAAAGGGCAAAACAACCAACCAGTAATAAAATGGCAGGATCAAATTCACACATAACAATATTAACATTAAGTGTAAATGGACTAAATGCCCCAATCAAAAGACACAGACTGGAAAATTGGATAAAAAGCCGAGAACTATCGGTGTCCTGTATTCAGGAGACCCATCTCATGTGCAAAGACACACATAGACTCAAAATAAAGGGATGGAAGAAATTTACCAAGCAAATGGAGAGAAAAAAAAAATCAGGGGTGGCAATCCTAGTCTTTGATAAAACAGTCTTTAAACCAACAAAAATCAAAAGAGACAAAGAAGGGCATTACATAATGGTAAAAGGATCAATACAACAAGAAGAGCTAATTATTCTAAATATATAGGCACCCAATACAGGAGCACCCAGATACATAAAGCAAGTCCTTAATGACCTACAAAGAGACTTAGACTCCCACACAATAATAGTGGGAGGCTTTAATACTTCACAAGCAATATTAGACAGATCAACGAGACAGAAAATCAACAAGGAAATCCAGGACTTGAATGCAGATCTGGACCAAGTAAACTTAATAGGCATTTGCAGAACTCTCAACCCCAAATTCACAGAATATACATTTTTCTCAGCACCATATCACACTTACTCTAAAATCGACCACATAATTGGAAGTAAATCACTTCTCAGCAAATGCAAAAGAACGGAAATCATAACAAACAGTCTCTCAGACCACAGTGCAATCAAGTTAGACCTCTGGATTAAGAAACTGACTCAACACCACACAACTTCATGGAAAATGAACAACTGGCTCCTGAACGTAGACTGGATAAACAATGAAATGAAGGCAGAAATAAAGATGTTCTTCAAAACCAATGAGAATGAAGATACAACATATCAGAATCTCTGGGACACATTTAAAGCAGTGCCTGGAGGGAAATTCATAGCAATAAATGCCCACATGAGGAGTAAGGAAAGGTTAAAAATTGACACCCTATCATCAAAATGGAAAGAGTTAGAGGATCGAGGTAAAAAAAATCTCAAAACCTAGCAGAAGACAAGAAATAACTAAGATCAGAGCAGAACTGAAGGAGATAACGACATAAAAAAACCTTCAAAAAATCAACAAATCCAGGAGTTGGTTTTTTGAAAAGATCAACAAAATAGACCATTAGCCAGGTGAATAAAAAAGAAAAAAGAGGAGAATCAAATAGATGCAATAAAAAATGATAAAGGGGAAATCACCACCGATTCCACAGAAATACAAACTACCATCAGAGATTACTACAAACTACTCTATGCACACAAACCAGGAAATCTGGAAGAAATGGATAAATTCCTGGACACTTGCACTCTCCCAAGACTAAACCAGGAAGAAGCTGAAACCCTGAATAGACCAATAACACGGGCTGAAGTTGAGGCAGCAATTAATAGCCTACCAACTAAAAAAAGCCAAGCTCTAGATGGATTTACAGCCCAATTCTACCAGATGTACAAAGAAGAGCTAGTACCATTCCTTCTGAAACTATTCCAAATAATACAAAAAGAGGGAATCCTTCCAACTAATTTTCTGAGACCAACATCATCCTAAAACCAAAACCTGCAGAGATGCAACAAAAAATGAAAACTTCAGGCCAATATCCATGATGAACATAGATGCAAAAATCTTCAATAAAATACTGGCAAACAGAATGCAAGAGCAAAACAAAAAGCTTATTTATCTTGAACAAGTAGGCTTCATCCCGAGGATGCAAGGCTGGTTCAACATATGCAAGTCTATAAATGTAATCCATCACATAAACAGAACCAAAGACAAAAATGACATGATTATTTCAATAGATGCAGAGAAGGCCTTCCACAAAATTCAACAGCCCTTTATGCTAAAAACCCTCAATAAACTATGTATCGATGGAACATATCACAAAATAATAAAAGCTATTTATGGGAAACTCACAGCCAATATCATACTGAATGGGAAAACCTAGAAGCATTCCCTTTGTAATCCAGCACTAGACAAGGATGCCCTGTCTCACCACTCCTAATTCAATACAATATTGTAAGTTCTAGCCAGAGAAATCAGGCCAGAAAAAGAAATAAAGAGTATGCAATTAGGAAAAGAGGAAGCCAAATTGTCTCTATTTGCAGATTACATGATTGTATATTTACAAGACCCCATTGTCTCAGCCCAAAGTCTCCTGCAACTGATAAGCAACTTCAGCAAAGTCTCAGGATACAAAATCAATGTGCAGAAATCACAGGCATTTCTGTACACCAATAACAGATTAACAGAGAGCCAAATCATGAGCAAACTCCCATTCACAATTGCTACAGAGAATAAAATACCTAGGAATACAACTAACTAAGGATATAAAGGACCTCTTCAAGGAGAACTACAAACCACTGCTCAATGAAATAAGGAGGACACAAACTGATGGAGAAACATTCCATGCTCATGGTTGGGAAGAATCAATATTGTGAAAATGGGCATACTGCCAAAGTAATTTATAGATTCAATGCTATCCCCATCAAGCTACCAATGACCTTTTTCACAGAAGTGGAAAAAAACCACTTCAAATTTCATATGGAACCAAAAGAGAGCCTGTAGAGCCAAAACAATCCTAAGTGAACAGAACAAAGCTGGAGGCATCATGCTGCCTGACTTCATGCTATACTACAAGGCCAAAGTAATCAAAACAGCATGCTTCTGGTACCAAAACAGAGACATAGACCAATGGAATAGAATAGAGGCCTCAGAGGCAACACCACACGTCTACAATCATCTGATCTTTGACAAGCCTGAGAAAAACCACCAATGGGGAAAGGATTCCCTGTTTAATAAATGGTGTTGGGAAAACTGGCCAGCAGTATGCAGAAAGCAGAAACGGGACCCTTTCCTGACACCTTACACTAAAATTAACTCCAGATGGATTAAAGACTTAAACATAAGACCTAACACCATTAAAACCCTAGAAGAAAACCTAGGTAAAACCATTCAGGGCATAGGCATAGGCAAGGACTTCATGGCTAAAACACCAAAAGCAATGGCAACAAAAGCCAAAATAGACAAATGGGATCTAATTGAACTCCAGAGCTTCTGTACAGCAATGGAAACAATCAGTAGAGTGAACCAACAACCAACAGAATGGGAAAAAATTTTTGCAATCTACCCATTTGACAAAGGGCTAATATCCAGAATCTACAAAGAACTAAATCAGATTTGCAAGAAAAAAACAAACAAACCCATTCAAAAGTGGGCAAAGGATATGAACAGATACTTTACAAAAGAAGACATCTATGAGGCCAACAAACATATAAAAAAATGCTCATCATCACTGGTCATTAGAGAAATGCAAATCAAAACCACAATGAGATACCATCTCACACCAGTTAGAATGGTGATCATTAAAATTTCTGGAGGCAACAGATGCTAGAGAGGATATGGAGAAATAGGAACACTTTTACACTGTTGATGGGAGTGCAAATTAGTGCAATCATTGTGGAAGACAGTGTGGCAATTCCTCAAGGACCTAGAAATAGAAATACTATTTGACCCAGCAATTCCATTACTGGGTATATACCCAAAGAATTTTAAATTGCTCTATTATAAAGACACATGCACATGTATGTTCATAGAGGCACTGTCTACAATAGGACAGACCTGGAACCAACACAAATGTTCATCAACAATAGACTGGATAAGGAAAATGGGGCACATATAAACCATGGAATACTATGCAGCCATAAAAAACGATGAGTTTGTGTCCTTCATAGGGACATGGATGAATCTGGAAACCATCATTCTCAGCAAACTGACACAAGAACAGAAAACCAAACACTGAATGTTATCACTCATAGGCGGGTGTTGAACAATTAGAACATTGGACACAGGGAGGGGCACATCACATACAGTGGTCAGTTGTGGGGGGGCTAGGGGAGGGACAGAGGGGGTGGGGAGGATGGGAAGAGATAACGAGGGGAGAAATATCAGATATAGGTGATGGAGGGATGAAGGCAGCAAACCACCTTGCCATGTATGTACCTATGCAACAATCCTGCATGATCTGCACATGTACCCCAGAACCTAAGTTACAATTAGAAAAAAAAAAAAAGAGACACAATATTCCAAGGGCTCAGATTTCATCTTCTAGGAGGTAGTCAAGGGCAGTTACTGAAGACAAACCTTTCTTGAGAATAAGTGGGGTTTGAGCAATCTAGCCCATTTGGTTATACCTTTCCTGCAAACTTTGAACCTGACTATGTGAAGACATGAAGTGTTAAGCTGCAGTCTTCATCCTGTGACTATCAGGGTACTTGGGAGAATTGTAGAAGCTACAATTAAATAAGAGGCCGGCATTTTTGAACTTATAATTTACCACTTCTGAACCAAATTCCCATGAATTTGCCTTTATGTGAAATATATTAATAAATTCTATTTTTACAGCCATTTTACTTGGTTATTCTCTTTAATTCAGGAAAAAGAATTTTAACTGACACAGCATCCAATGCACATTATGGCATATAAATAAATATTGAAGGTTAAAAAATATATATTCTGGCAGAATTAAGTCTTACATATGGCAGAAGATCTGTCTTCTTATTCTATTATTTTCTGGTCCTCTCTCCAACGTTAAAAAGATGCAACAGCTGCAATATTTTTGTTGCTACTTTTAACAATTCTAAGACATTCTCATAATATTTTACTTATTTTTGCTCTTTTTGAAATGCTATTTACCTCCATTAAGTTAGCCTGGTGTTTTACATAATAAACTTTCAATAAATGTATTGAATGTTCTATTTGAATTTCAGTCAGTTTTCCAATGAGATTTTGTGATATAATTTTTTCAAACAGTAATATGAGATCCTTGCCTGGCATCTATGGGTGATAAAAATCACTTTGAAGGAGATATTTATGTCATTTTAATCTTGATGGAAATAGTAATTTGTAGGCATTCCATATTTTTCCATTTTTCTTTTTCTATAGAAATAAAAATATTTTCACCAAAAAGTATAAACACTGATGTAAACCTCTGTTAGCCTCAGATAAGCTACTTTAAACCCTAGCTTTCCAGTAGTTCCTTCCATAATACTTTGAATCCTTCAGCACAGTTTTATATTATTGGATACCTTTTATAATCTCCAGGCTTGAATGTTTGGTTTTGAAATAAAGGTGTAATTTCCTATAGAATTCTGAAGGGTTTTCACTTTTGTGAAAGACTGACATTGAGGTGTTAGTGATTTATTTTGGAACCGGGAGAAGACTTCATTTTCATACCTGTCACACTTGGTGATATGTAGGGCTTAATGACATTCAAAGGTTGTCAACTTGATTTCTTTGTAATTTGGGAGACTCGGCTGGTAGATATTTAGAGCTGGTTTGTTTGTTTAGAGGTGTTTTCTTGTGTGTCTAAATATAGAATAATGCTACAGCAATAAATAAAATGTAGTGTATAAAACAAAGCACCCAGAACTTGTAGTGCATGGTAGATTCTCACCAAATGTTCTTTGCTTTCCTCTTCATTCACTAAAGCACCATTAGTCTAGGCCCTATCTCTACTCTATTTTAATTAAATAATTTACTGAAAACATTTTATTCCGAGTGTCTCTCTGTCTCTGTTTTCTTCAATTTAAACACACTTAAAATTTTTTAGAACAGTCTCGGGTTAATGGAAATTTGCAAAGATTATGCTGAGTTTCCATGTACCCCTTATCCTGTTTCTCCCATTTTTATCATCTTTCATTAGAATTAGTTTTGTCAAAACTAAAAAGCAAGCCTTGGTACATTATTATGAACTTAACTTTAGACTTTATTCATTTCACTAAATTTCACCTAATGTCCTTTTTCTGTTTCAGGATTCTATCCAGGATACAATCATGCAATTATTCATCAAGCATCTTCAGGTGCTTCTTGGCTATGACAGTTTCTCAGCCTTTACTTGTTTTTGATGACTTGACAATTTTAAGAAGCACTGCTCAAGTTTTTTGCAGCATGTTGCTCATTTTGGATTTGAATGTTTTTCTGATGATTAGGCTGGGGTTGTGTTTTTAGTAGGAAGACCGCAAAGGAGAAGTACCCTTCTCAGCTATCATATAAAATGTACATGCTATTAAGATGACTCATCGCCAATGGCGTTAATAGTGTTAATAGTTTCATCACCTGGTAGAGGTAATGTTTGACAGATTCCTCTACTGTGAAGTTATCTTTCCCCCTTTTTTCATGCTCTATTCTTTGAAAGCAAATAATTAAGCACGGTCCACACTCAAGATTTAAGGAGTTAAGACTCACCTAATATAGCAGCTAGTATCTATATAAATTATTTAGAAGTCTTCTATATCGAGTATTTGTTTTTCTTTCTCATTTATTTATCTAATCTTTTAATATCTTTAAGGACATTATACAATAAGTATACGCTTTTAAATTTTCTCCTCAAATTGTTTTAGTTTTGGCAGTTAGCTATCTTTTATGTTGGCTCCTATATCCTTTTAATATATACCCAGTGTTTTGATTTGACTTTCTGGAACTATAAGATATTCTAGGCTCATTTTGTGTATTCCCTGCATAAACTCTAGAACCAGCCATTTTTAATGGAGCCCTGGGTACTTTGATTTAGAGTGGCATAAGAAACTAAGATCTGGGGTTCTGTGTGTATATCCAAGGTAAATAAAATCAGTATCTGAAGAGAGATTTGCATTTCACTGCAGCATTATTCACAATAAACAAGTTGTGGAAATAATCTTACTGTCTGCTGATAGATGAATGAAAAATGAATTGTGGCATATACATAAATACAGTATCATTTAGCCTTAAAAAATAAATCTTGCTGTCAGCAACAACATGGGTGAACCTAGAAGATATTTTTCTATGTGAAATAAGCTAGATACAAAAAGCAAGCAATGTATTATCTCACTTATACATGTATATTAGTCTGTTTTCACACCGATATAAAGAACTACCTGAGATTGGGTAATTTATGAAGAAAATATAGGTTTAATCGATACACAATTCTTCAGGCTTACTAAGAAGTATCACTGAGAGGCCTCAGGAAACTTACAATCATGGCAGAAGCAGAAGGGGAAGCAAGCATATCTTACTATGACAGAGCAGGAGAGAGAGAAGCGCACAAAATGAGAGGTGTTACACACTTTCAAACAACCAGCTCCTGTGAGAACTCACTCACTACCAGGAGAACAGCAAGGGGGAAGTACGTCTCCATGATTCAATCACCCCACACCAGGCCCTTTCCCTGACAGAAGAGGATAACAATTCAAGATGAAATTTCCAGGGGGACACAGAGCCAAACCACATCACTGCGGAACCTAAAAAAGTTGAATTCATAGAAGCAGATAGTGGATTGGTAGGTGCCGAAGGCTGGGAGGTAAAGGAAGTTAAGAGATGTTGGTCCAACGGTAAACTTTTAGTTATAAGATAAATAAGTTCTGGAGACCTAATGTACTACATGGGTGCTACAACTAATAATAAGGTATACTCCAAGTTTGCTGAAGAAAGTGAACCTTGGCTGGGTGCAGTGGCACACACCTGTAATCCCAGCACTTTGGGAGCCCAAGGCAGGCTGATCAAGAGGTCAGGAGTTCGAGGCCAGATTGGCCAGCATGGTGAAACCCTGTCTCTACTAAAAAATACAAAAATTAGCCGGGCATGGTGTCTCATGTCTGTAGTGCCAGCTACTTTGGAGGCCAAGGCAGGAGAATCACTTGAACCTGGGAGGTGGAGGTTGCAGTGAGCTGAGATAGTGCCACTGTACTCCAGCCTGGATGACAGAGCTAAACTCAGTCTCAAAAAAATAAAAATAAAAATAAAGTGAACCTTAAGTAGTCTCACCACACACACAAATGGTAACCAACATATGCTGCAGTCATGATTGTAACTGTACAGGAAACCAGCAGGATAACAAGCAGAGAGACAAGGCTAGAGTAATCTTCATCTCCTAGACAGAGAAAACTGCTAAAAAAATGGAAATATCAAAACCAAAATGATAAATTTTGGAAAATATTAATACAAAACTACTTGGTACTACTAATTTATTATAAATTAGCTCATTTACGGGCAAATACAATAGAGTTATGTATTAAGCATTATGTCTTATTGGGAAGAAACACAAAAGTACTAAGTATGATTTGATAAATTCAGAAAAATGAATATATTGACTTGTTAATGAATTAAACTTCTGTCAATGTCTTTGTATACTTTCTTGTTAATGAAATTAAAAAGAAATAGGTTTTAACTATATTTCCATTTTTAAGTCTTTAGTTTTGTTTTTTCTTTTGTGTTAAACATTTGTCTAAACTTCATGAAACCTCTTGTAACCAGTAGTATGGTGTATCTGATTTCTATCAGCTTGGAAGATTCAGTTATTAAATTTGTAGAAAGTTGGTGAGCTGGTTGTTAAACAGAGCAATTATTAAAAATAAAATTATATAAATTTATAATTAAATAAGTTATATTAATAAACAAAGATAATACTCAAAATTGAGCAAAAAAAGAAAGGGTGTTAAATATGCTCATTGCTACTGGGTCCTTTTTTATTATTGTTGTATAAAATTTCAAAGATATACAAAAATATAACAAAATTATTGAATCACTCAAATTGATTCCCTCAATTTTAACACTATCAACACAAGAAAATCTATTTTCATCTACTCCTCTACCCTTGAGTTCCACAAACTCCCCTTGTGCCATTATCACTGCATCTATAGAGTCTCCAAAATATATATATATATATATATATATATATATATATATATATATATATATAACATAACTACAATGCCACTCTCAAACTCGAAAAAATTAATTCTGGTGTAAAAGCATCCAAATACCAGTTGGCTTTAAAATAATTTTGATTGTCTCATATTTTTAGAGTTGCTTTATTCTCTTCCTGTGATGGTTAATACTGTTAACTTGATTGGATTGAAGGATACAAAGTATTGATCTTGGATGTGTCTGTGAGGGTGTTACCAAAGGAGATTAACATTTGAGTCACTGGGCTAGGAAAGGCAGATCCACCCTTAATCTGGGTGGGCACAACCTAATCAGCTGCCAGCACAGCTAGAAGATAGGTAGGCAGAAAAATGTGAAAAGAGAGATGGGCCTAGACTCCCAGTCTACATCTTTCTCCTGTGCTGGTTGCTTCCTGCCCTAGAATATCAGACTCTATTCTTCAGATTTGGAACTTAGACAGGATCTCCTTCCTCCTCAGCCTGCAGATGGCCAATTGTGGGACCTTGTGATCCTGTGAATTAATACTTAATAAACTCCCCTTTGTATATATATCTATTCCATTAGTTCTGTCCCTCTAGAGAACTCCAGTACACTTCCTAAGCATCTTTTAAAAATCCAGGAATTTCACAGAAGCCTTAGGTATGAGACAACAGAGTATTATATTGCCAGTCAGTTGCTTAAGCTCTACAGCCATGAGTCCACGTCCTTAGTGACTATCAAAAATAATAATTACTTGTAATTTCTAGATCCACATATTACATGTCTCTATAATTATAGTTGCTTCTTCTGGAGAGCTTATGGTATAACTTTGTAGCCAATATGGCAAAAATATACTTAGGATTTTTTGAGAAAAGACAGAAATGATAAAGTTCAACTACCAGACCCCTATGTAAGACCTGCCTGGGGGACTGGTAAAACCAGTATTTTGTCTGCACTTGGTAGATTAGACACTCAACCCTGTTCCAGTAGAAATTATATAAATATTTGCTGAATACATCATAAATAATTTTTGGCAGAATTGTGTTTTTTCTAAACTATTTGTCACTGGCATTATGTTTTTCTGTTTACATTTGCCGATGACAACTTTATCCATTTCTTTATTATCTTTTAATGGCATTTGATCTTAGATACATTTTTTGGCAAACATTTCGTTTTCATTTGTTTTTGAACCAGTTTGGAATTTACTGACTTCCACTGAGATAGCTTTAAATAAATTACCTTGATTATAATAACTGTTTATCAGGAACTTATTTTCATGATTACTATTATGTTCCTTTGCCATGGAGTTTATTTTGTTTTTCTACATTAATTTTTCATTTATCACACACTTTTTCTTCTTACCTCCACATATATCCCATCTATTATAGGAAAGCTCTTCCTGAACATTTTATGAAATTATATTTTCTTGGCCATTTCCTTTAGTCAAATCCCACTATACTAGTACTTTGCAAAAAAAAATCTCAGATTTTGTTTTTCTTTGATGCTATTTCCTTAATGTATTTCACAAAGGCAAATAAGAATATTTGTATTTTACGTTTCTTTAGCTATTTTAGTGGTAAACTGGGAAGTAAAACTTGAATTAAGTATATGGTAATAAATCATTATCTTCAAGGACAATATCTTATTGCCTTTTTATACATGTCTAAAATAGTAGCTTAAATTGCTCTCTATATGAGGCATCCTTAATATTACTGTATTACTGTGGTTAAGTATGGAGTGTTTCTTACAGGGATTTTTCAACAGTTTTTTTCACTTAGGTTACTTTGTGAAGGACGCTCTACTGGGAATATGTGCTGACATGTCTTTTTTTATTATTGTACTTTAGGTTCTGGGGTACACGTCCAGATCATGCAGGTTTGTTGCATAGGTACACACGTGGCAATGTGGTTTGCTGCCTCCATCCCCCAGACACCTACATCTGGCATTTCTCCCAATGTTATCCCTCCCAAATCTCCGCACCCACCTGCAGTCCCTCCCTTGCCTTCCCCCCTCTGACAGACCCAGTGTGTGACGCTCCCCTCTCTGTGGCCATGTGTTGTCATTATTCAACACCCACCTAATGAGTGAGAACATGCAGTGTTTGATTTCCTGTTTTTGTGGCAGTTTGTTGAGAATGATGGTTTCCAGATTCATCCATGTCCCTACAAAGGACACAAACTCATGATTTTTTATGGCTGCGTAGTATTCCATGGTGTATATGTGCTACAGTTTCCTTGTCCAGTCTATCGTCGATGGGCATTTGGGTTGGTTCCAGGTCTTTGCTATTGTAAACAGTGCCACTATGAATATACGTGTGCATGTGCCTTTATAATAGAATGATTTATAATCCTTTGGGTATATACCCAGTAATGGGATTGCTGGGTCAAATGGAATTTCTATTTCTAGGTCCTTGAGGAATTGCCACACTGTCTTCCACAATGGTTGACCTAATTTACACTCCCACCAACAGTGTAAAAGTGATCCTATTTCTCCACATCCTCTCCAGCATCTGTTGTCTCCAGATTTTTTAATGATTCCCATTCTAACAGCATGAGATTGTATCTCAATGTGCTTTTGATTTGCATTTCTCTAATAATCAGTGATGATGAGCATTTTTTCATGTTTGTTGGCCTATATATGTCTTCTTCTGAAAGGTTTCTGTTCATATCCTTTGCCCACTTTTGAATGGGGTTGTTTGTTTTTTTTCTTGTAAATCTGTTTTAGTTCTTTGTAGATTATGGATATTAGCCCTTTGTCAGATGGGCAGATTGCAAAACTTTTTCCCATTCTGTTGGTTGCCAGTTCACTCTAATGATTGTTTCTTTTGCTGTATAGAAACTCTAGAGTTTAATTAGGTCATATTTGTCTATTTTGGCTTTTGTTGCCAATGCTTTTGGTGTTTCAGTCATGAAGTCTTTGCATATGCCTATGTCCTCAATGGTTTTGCCTCGGATTTCTTCTAGGGTTTTTATGGTGTTAGGTCTTATTTTTAAGTCTTTAATCCATCTGGAGTGACCTTTCTTAAATATACTGGCTTTTAATTACCTGGCCAGCGTTTCACAAATAGTTAATGTGTGAAATGAAGACAAACTTATTTATATATTTCTGAAAAGTTCTATTGCAGAAATTCATCTCCTTTCAAAAATTCACTTATCCTAAACACGTATTTTTAAAACTAAAGCAAAATACATATAATGGATATCATAATGATAATCTTTAAACTAGAACTAGGGTACCAACATTGTACCATCCTGCCTTTACAAACTATTTTCTTCAACTCTCCTCTTTTTGTTATTTATCAGTTCTATGTGATTATGTAGATAAACCAAATATTCATTCCATTTCTCTTTTTCTTTGGCTCATTAGAGCCAGGAGTACAATTTAGGAAGAACTTGATAGATGTAGTTAAAGCCCCATCCGTGCATTTATCCCAATTCCACAGTCTATTTCAATTCTATTTTATTTAAAAGAAGTGACTAAACTTCCACTGTGTGGCAACATTCTAAATACTGAAGGTGGTAGAAGAATAAATACATATAGTTCACTCTGGTATAATGCTTCTTTTAAAAATGCACATTAGTCTCAACACTACTGATATATTATGGAACAATTTGAGCATAATACAAATTTTGCATTGGCTTATGCATGATTTCATCTGTGAGAAACACTAACTGAATGAAGAAAATTGCACCCCGCTGAACTGAGCCACCACATAGGAAAAATAACACACACACACACACACACACACACACAAACACAAGCACCCCTCAAATATCTACCATCTGCCTTAGTTCACTGCATGTGTTGTGTTAAACGTTCAATCCAATTTCACATAGCTTTCCTTCTACCTCTTCACAGTAATTTAAAAGCTGGAACTCTTCTGTCTTAAGCACAGTTCCAGGATGACCTCCATTGACTCATGCCCTTGTCTTATCCCCTGTTCTTGAGAGAGACTTGTAACTTGTATCTAAACATTAAACATGGCAGAGGCAAAGGGCTGTCTCTCCCATGATTATAATACATTGTATGACAAATGTAAAAAAAAATGTAAAGATGTAATTTAGTTCTTTAACCAGCTGGCTTTATGTTAGTAGGGAGATTATTCTGAGTGGGCCTTGCCCAACCAGGTGAGCCCTTTAAAAGAAAGCAGAAGAAGAGGAAGAAGAAGTTAGCGATGCTTTCTTATTCTCCATGAAGAAGCAACTGCCATACTGTGAACTGCCTATGGAGCAGGTTGGCTTCTAGGAGATGAGAGCCTCAACCTGCAGAGTCTATTTTGCCAACAACCTGCATGAGCCTGAAAGAGGACCAAGGCTTTAACAAAAATCACAGCCTCAGTTGACACCTTGATTTCAGCAGCTGAGGCTCTTTGCACAGCATCCAGTTAAGCTCTGTCTGGCTTTCTGACCTGTAGAACTTCAAGATGAATAATGAGTGTTGATTTAGGCCATTAAGCTTGTGGTTACTTGTTAAGCAGTAACAGAAGACTAATAGGCCTTCTGATGCCCATATCCACAAACAAACTTCGGGCCATTTTCAAGATGAAGTGCAATTTTTGGTCATATTTATGCATTTTTTAGCCATTCACTACATGTAAGTGTGCTACCCTTTTTTACTAGGTTCCTATCTTTTCTTAAATGTCTCACTAACACAATTTTTGAGTGTTATGACCCGATCCCAACTACTCCATAGGACTTGTGGTTTTTACTGTGCAATTTTGCACAGCAAAGTGGTGATTTAGGAATATGCATGCCATAATATGTTAGAACTAGTACTCCCGAGATTTAAGGAGAAAGCCTTACACAGTATTTATGATGCAAGCATTCTAAAAAGAGTAAATTTTTTAAAAATGGTATTCAATATAGTTGTCATAGTTGCTCTCCTTTCCTCTTTTAAAAGAAATATACAGCTTGTAAGTCCTTTAAGGATAATACCAGGTTGTTACAAGCCTTTTCTTTCCAACTGCTATGCTAATAAATGACACATGGCCAGTCTGACAGTTCATTTACGAGTTTGTTACTCTAAGTAACAAACATTATAACCGGGGTTATTATGTTTTTCATTCACTATGTAGAGGGATTGATGAAATATAGAATGTGTCTAAGAGTACTTTCATAAATGATTAACAAAGATCTTTAAAATATTTGCTTCTTAAATAGAGAGAAAATAAGACTACAATAAATTATCTTACAAAGAAAAACAGTTTAAACAAGGATACACCATTGCCAATCAACAATAGTACCAAATCACTCTATATCGGATCCAGTAAATTTTATTACATAATAAATGGATTCTCTGGGTCTCTCTCTCTCATGAAAGTCTACTATTGTTTATTATTAAGAAGTACTTTCATTAAGTTAAATAGAACTGAGCTACAGTTATCATTTTCATGAATTAGTATAACTATTATGATAATGGGACTTTCATCAAGAAAAAAGAAATTATCCTTCATCTATGTCTATCCAATGCTTGTCCCATCACTGTATTTTGTTAAGTAGATTACTTGTTTTGATTTCAGGGGCTTACAGCTGCAGATAAATTTGACTCAGTATCAATCTGCTTTTAAGTTTCACTCATATCTGAGTAAAATGAAACTTTGGAATTTTGATTTGTTGCTGGACCAAGTTAAGACTTTGAGGACTACAGGTATTGATCGACTTACGACCTATGCAACTTATGGCCATTCAACTTTACGACCATAATCGCTAGCCACGACTGCTCCACGTCTGGCAGCGCAAACATTGCCCAGCTGGGTGTACCACAGTGCGTACCAGCTTCCGGCAGCACTACCATCTCCACGTGCACCATTTCAACTGTTATCCCAGACTCGGTACAGCAATTTGTGTTTTGTGTCTTGGATATTTTTCATCAAATCCCTCCCAAGATGCCTACCAAGAGGAAATTGTCTTTGTCTACACCTCAGCCTGTCAAGAAGGAAAGAAAGGCCATACTGTACATATAGCCTACTCAACTTACGACCAAATCATGTTATGACCAATCTGTCAGAACCAATCATGATCGTAAGTCAAGCACTAGTTGTATTGGGATGAAATTAATGTATCTTGTATATGAGAAGGACATACATTTTGGGCCAGAGGTGAAATGCTATGGTTTGAATGTGTCTCCCAAAAAGCACATATTGGAAACTTAATTCCTAATGCAACAGTGTTTCGTGGTAGGGGCTTTATAAGCAGTGATTAGGCCAGGAGGGCTCTGCTTTCATAAATTAAAGCTGGTATTACAGGAATGGCGTGTTATGGTGTTAGTGGTTTCCTTATAAAAGGATGGGTTTGGCCCCTTCTTGCTCTCTCTTGCCCTGTTTTTGTCCTTCTGCTATGAAATGATACTACCAGATGCCAGCCACTCATTCTTGGACTTCCCAGCCTCTAGAACTGTAAGCAAATAAAATTCTATTCCTTATAAATTCCAGTCTATGGTAGTCTGTTATAGAGCACAAAATGGACTAAGACTGTCTACATGTACATACTATTCCTTACTGTAAAGTTCCCTAAAACCTACATCAGAAAAGGTCATGTAAACATGAAACATCCTCCCGGTTTCACTAGGACCAAAGCAAAGATATATGAAAATGTGTCAAGATGGTGTATGAGGACTTAATATTTCATATCTGCTTGATTTATTTGCATGCAAATTGCAAATAGGCAACTATTTATTGTGATGTTACTTATAGCATTAGCATTTATGGTTATTAGCCATTTGCAACACTTCCGTTCATGTGTTTGGAGTGGTTCTCTATAAAGATCTTTATAAGTGATTATCTAATCTTTTCCCTGGGAATTCTCCCTTTGCTAAACCTACATAGTACCATCTTAGGAATTACTATATTCCTACATGACCACCCTAGGAATTACCATATGTATCCGCATTGTTGATTTGGATTGAGATGGAAACTTGTCCCAAAATGATACAATTTAGTGCCTTCCTTATGATTTTTAGAACTTGAGGACATTCAGAAGTCTGTAGAGGCCTTGCCTGTATAATGTATGGCCTCTATGATATAAACTTTCATTCTTCCTGATAGTCACGATTCTCACAGGTCAAGTGTGAGAGATAGTAAAGCAGATACCATACATAAGGAAAGGAGGGAATTGGAAAGGCTTCAGGGTAGATGTTGGTTCTTGGAGCTACTGCCTTTCCTATTGTTTGGTTTTCCAATACTCATGTACGTTAAAAGCCAATACATTTCTCTATTCCCATACACTAATTTACTTGGGTTTCTGTCTCTTGAAAGCAACGGAATACTAATTAACAAACTAAGAGGTAGAAAATAAATGAATATATATTATTTAGCATCCTTGATTGTGTATTATATGTCCTCAGTTTAAAAATTCAATCTGATGTTTGGTATCCTTCTTAATAAACTTTCCATTTAAAAGTACTGATATCTCTGTATAGGGCTCTGTGTAAGCTTCTCAACATTGAGACAAGGGACAATGAGGTAAAGCAGGTAAAAAGAGGTAAAAATGATGTCAGGTCAAGGGTTAAATCAAGCCCTTTTCTAACTAGGAAGCAATAAGGTGTATTTTTTTTTATGTGACTTATTACTTCAGAAGCCTTGTTCTTAAAAGGCACTTACACTGAAATGGTTCAAGTGCGCGGAATAATTTTGTGAAATACATGCTCCAATTGCCTTTCTAAATTTCTTGCTCCTGTAAGGCAGAGAATATGTCTTTCCAATTTTTATGTGGCTTTACATGAGGCATATAATAGATGCATAATAAATGTTTGTTGAATTTAACGGAAGGACAGGAGCCATGTGGATGTGGAAATTTAGGTTTGCAACAAAAGTCACACTTTAGAATCACATCTCATATCCGATGTTTAAAATCCTTTAAAATATTGATAAAATAAAAATTCAGTGTTAATTGGAGTTCTCTATTTTGACTGTCAGTTCTCTCATTTAAAACATTAAAAGTGGTATCATGTATAATTTACTGAATAACAGTGAAAGCCATTCCAAAGTGTTATGAATATGTTTAAACAAGTGCAGGACTAGAGGCTGAGATGTAAAGACTTTCAATTTTGTGATTTTAAGATCAAATTCTGCAGTGTGCCTATGGGCCTGACTACTATCCACGGAGGAGCTTTGAGGATTTTTGATGATGTAGAACAATCAGTGGTGAAAGATCAAAGGCTGGAACATGGAGGGCAAATATGGGTTTATGCATTTTAAAAGCAGCCATGCCTTTAATAGGGCACAGGATGAAGCTGCTGGTGCTGGTGAGATGGGCATTCAAGGAAACCAACTTAACTTCTTTTTACATGAATAGGAAAATAAAGCTATAGCCCAGAATACTGAGTTCTCAGTGTTTTCAAGGTAACAGAATGGCTTTTAATCAGTTCGTAATATAAGAAATCCTTGTCATGTTTGCTACATAATTTGTGAGAATTTTCTTTATTGATTTACACTGTGAAAAAACATTAAGGAAAGCAAAGAATACAAAAAAAGTGATGTAGCCAACTTTAATATAAAATCATATTAAATATATTTCCTATGATTGTTTCTATGTTACTGTATTTGATTTTAATGAACATTACAAAGTTCTATGTAATACAGTATGTTCTTACTTGAGGAGTGATTTAAATATGGTTTTTGTAAGCATTCCTGTTACGAAGGTGAGCAGATGACTAAAACATAGGCTTCACTTACTACTACTGTAGTTATCTTACTACAACCTTACTATAATCATGTTGACTACATATTTTAACTCAATCTCAAGCCTACAAACTCAGCCTCTTTGGAGGAGCTCTGGAGTGCTTCAAGGAAATATAATTAAATTAGTTGACAGAGTTTAGGGCCAGAGATATCACTAGAAGGGAAGAAGAAATTTTCTTTGTTTTGTTTCTTTGCGGGGTGATGTTAAACACCTACGTGTTTCACAAACTAACACCCATAAGCCACATCTAGCCTAATGTACAGTAATACATTTGTGCCCATTTACCTCTATGATGGCCATGTCTGGTTTCATGTTATGATAGCAAAATTGAGAAGTTTCAACAGAGATTTTACGGCCGACAATGCTATCTGCACATTTGCAGAGAATATTTGTCCACTCATCAGAATTGGGTTCAAGAAAGAGTGTGAACTGATAATTTTAGACCTGCTCTGCTGTTGCACTTAGCTTTTTTAACTTCTGTTTTCCTCTGAGACTTCCTTTGTGCTTCAGGGGAGAAAGTCTAAATATCCTACTATAGACTTAAGAACAAGTGAGAAAGTAGACATGTTTCTTTAAGTTTAACAGGTGAAGTCCTTGGGCTACACATATAGTCCAGCATAATTCCCCAGGGCTGCAGACTTTACAGGATTATGACAAAGCCCTTCCTGTATAATAAAGTGAGTGTTTACCTGGCATTGCCGCCACCAAACCACATACCTTAGCAGCAGTGATCTGATTAACAAATATTGTTTCAAAGAGAAAAATCAAAGAGACCTCATCTATCCTACCATTCTGGCATGTTTTTAGAATGTAAATATTTTTAAAAGTAGGTGAATACATTTTCTACTAAAATTCTAAAAATGTCCTAATTGCAATTAGACTTTTTGTGTATATGTGTTTTAAATTTAATTTATAGAATACTTTCTTAGAATGAAATCCAGTTGGAAAAACTATTCCTGGGTTTTGTTTCTTTTTTCATTTATTATTTATCTACAGAAAGATTGGAGATCAGTACTGTATCAATTTCAGGCTCTGTGTACTAATGGTGTAATTTCTAACAGCCAATCCACAACAAACCCATAAAACTTGTCTTAATGGGATTTTGCCTTGAGCACCATCTGTAATTAGGTAGGGGGTTACCACTGCAACTCTATTACTGTGATTTCTAGGTAAGTCTCTTGGGGGCCCTTTGGCCTCTGGGCCTCCAAGTTTTACAGCGTTCACTGAGCATTAGCTAAGTCTCATGATGCTCAGGTGCGTGTGCACACATGCGTGCACACATACCCGCGATATTGTTAATATCCATCAGCAGTTCTGTAATTAGTAAATGTGTCTGTGCTGTGGGTTTTGTTCTTATTTTATTATTATTTTCTTCCTTTTGCACATATTGGCTCTTTTGATGTAAGTACAATCCAACCTAGAGGCACAGAAGTAACCGCAGATGCCACAGCAGAAGTGTGCTGATGGCACCATCTGCTTTCTGCAATTCTCTCTTGGTCATTGATTTCTCTGGGAGATTTTCTTCAAAATAGTTGGACAGCCTTACAGCATGTTGTGTG
The DNA here is from genome assembly GCF_001604975.1 of Cebus imitator. Taxonomy (NCBI): domain Eukaryota; kingdom Metazoa; phylum Chordata; class Mammalia; order Primates; family Cebidae; genus Cebus; species Cebus imitator. Next base: position 196,185 of record NW_016107613.1, on the reverse strand, counting down.
ACATATGGAGTGCTTTTTCACTATTGACTTCCGCCTGCTGTAGTGGAAGGAGCAATGGATGTGGACTCAGTGGGCCAGAGTTAGAAGCCTGGATTACTTTCCTCAACAGATAAAGTGATGTGTCCTTCCTGATCTTAACCTCCTAATCTGTAAAATAATGATAAATAATTATTAAAACCACCTAGGAGGTACAATGATGAATAAATGAGAAAAAATTTAAAATTCTCAAAAAATTATGAAAGACTGTTTACAACTAAATTATAGTGAATTATATTATTTATAATTTTCTAAATGGTAGCCAAATCATTTTCTATGATCCAAAAAGAATATTTCTCTCCAATCCTAGTGATATTTATAAAACTGTGTCAGCATTGTCTGAGGCTCATAGACCTTGTACGATTTTCGAGGTATTTGACTTTTGTTTGAACTTTTTTTTTATAGTAGTTATCTTACCTATGCAAGCAAAAGCCTATGGGATAATGGAACAAAAGCAATGAGAAAAAAGATAGAAAAAAATAATTGAAAAAGAAAAGACCATACGGTAATAAAATTTCAATAGGAGACACATTTACTTTTCTATCAAGTCAAAACTAATGCTAATATGTTGATATATCCAATTTCCATCAAATAAACAAGGAACTTATTAAACAGAAGTGGTTATTTACATTCTGGACAATTTTTAAGAGAAATGTGAGCATATATTAATGCATCTTAGCAAAAATACTCATGGCTATCAACATTATGTGAAATAAAGTAAAACAGGGAAGGAGAAGCCATTGCCTTCTTCTTTTCTAAAGTCTGCTTTGGCCTTTGGTTATACTGCCTTCCTTGATCTTTCTCACAAGGCCTTCCTTTATTCCTGATTGTGTCACAAGGCTCCCTGCTGTGCCCATAACGTGCCTGCATACACTCTCTCTCTCTCCACTGCTTTCATCACTCAATGCCTCCCAGTTGTCCTCCTACTCATGAGAACAATTCTTCCCTACCCTCAAAGTTGGATGGATGAAATCCAATTGCCTGGCTGGGTACACATGTTCTCTATGGATCTAACTGACTTTATCGATGGAACATAAGGTCTTGGTTTAAAGAAGAAAAGTATAAAAATTCATTTGGCCCTCAGTTCCAATGCACTTTTTTTCTGTCCAGGTTTACCAGCATAAAGCTGATATTTTGCTACCAACCATACCCTAGTTTTACCTTCACATGATCCAAAACTATTCAGGAAGGGAGTTGTGATTAATTATAGCCCCTAAAAATTCCTACTAACAATTTCAACATTATGATAGAGTGCATTAAGTTTAGAGAAAGAAGTATGGGCAGAACAGGGAGGCTACTAAGTAAAAACAGTGTTTCAAGACTCAAAAAATGTATTTCCACAAGATATTGGCTCCAGTTACTTTAACCTGTGAATTGATGACTCCAATAAATAACTACTGTGTTGCTCCCATCTTCTGCTTTTTTAATGTGAATTTTATTGTGTTCATCCTGTTCCTCTTTTGTGTTGTTTATTGGCTAAGGCAGAGAAAGTTATCTTGAGCCACGGAGCATCATATCCAGATGTGATCATGTCCCTAGTAGCTAGACTTTAAGCTGATGGGTTTAGTTATTATGGAGGGGGAAAATTTATTTATGTGTGCCAAAAAATGTTCTACCATTATTTGAGTGGTCAAAGCACCAAGTATTGAGAGACAGGTATTGTCCCCCACCAGTAACTCTTTGTCTCTTTCTTTGCCCTAGTAGCATAATCTCCAACGTGTATGCATTATGATATGTACACAGCTACCTATAAAAAAGGCATTCTGCTATCTTTGTCACAGCAATGTTTGGCCAGTGGAGTAAATTATGAGAAAGGAATGTGAGTGCAAGTTAGGAGTGTGAGTACAAAAAAAAATCTCATCACACAAAGAAGAGGGCATGACCTTCGTCTGTATCCAGTTTGGAATTTGGTCTCTTCTGTACTCTCAACCTATGTTTTATTCTTATAAATAGAAAAATATTTCCTAGATATTTCTTAAATATTTTCTATATATTTTCATATATATAATTGTTATGTATATGAATGTGTCTATATATTCATAGACATGCATGTACTCTGTATATATACATATACACTTGTATGTATACACACAAAAGAGAGGAAAATACTTATTTTAAGGAAATTAATTTGAAATTATAAACTGTCACACAGTTGGTTGAAGTTCACATAGAAAAATCATTTGAGACATATTAATATTCAATTCCTCACATCCTATTTTTTCATGGACAAGCATTACCCATTAAGATAGAGAATAATGAATATGGCAGTAAGTCATGGTAACAATAAATATATCTAAATAGCACATTTTAAAAAAATATGTGAAAAGCCATTAATTCCTTTCATCTGAATTTCATATCAAAAAAATCAGTGAGTACTTAATAAAAATTGTTTCCAAACAATCAATAAAACTGTTTCTATTTCTAAAACAATAAAGTTTTATTCTATCCCCTTCTTCTATGGTATAACTTGCCTGTTACTACATCTTACAACTGTGTTTCTCTGTCCAAAAATAGGCGTATTTTTATTCTCCCGCTGTCATACAAATAGCTACTTCCCTACAGAGGTAGATTTTTTTAGCAATGCTGTAAGAATCATATTTTATATATTTATCTTCCAAGAGTAATTTTAAAAAAGGTAAATAGAATTGAGTTATGTAAAAAGAGAGAAGTGCTTATTAATATTTTTTAGAATTTTTTACTAATGCTAGTCTCAGGTGCTAACAATTGCATTTCATAATTTAATCATTGCATTTAGAATATCATGTTTTGAAAGAATAGCATATAGGATTTTGATCCACTGGTGTACTAGCAATATCTATTATATCGATTGAAAGCTGCCAGATAAATCTCTCTTTAGTTACAGGTGTTGACTGGATCAGAGACTGATGATTTAAATAAATGAAAAGGGAGAAACTTCTGAGGACAACATTAGTGTCAGAATCAATGAATTATCCTTGTTGGGTATTCATTAGCCCTGGAAACACTAGCTTTAGAGTCAGCCACGACATTTCTGGAAAAGTCGATAAAAAATTTAACCCTTTACCCCAAATTCACGTTTTCCTTCCCCATTTTACTTTAATATTAAAGGTAGAGATTTAAAATATATTGGTAATAGTCTGTCCTATACAGATACTCCCATGCTGAGAAATAACATCTTCAAGTCAGTGGGTAAGATGTTGATAACATTCACATAAATTTACCAGTGTTCACTTTGCATCAGTACTCCAGCTCTCAAAGCAGAATTCTGCATTAAATGGAAATAAAGAACTTTGCTGAAAAATCTCACGAGAATTGAAATAAACAGATCTCTGTCCTTGTCACTCACATAATTTCTTCAGAAATATCACTATAATTTAATTATGTTAAATATGACAAAATAGAGCATTATATAAATACCCACCTACACACATATATATGACTTTATCAGAGAGAGAAACTATATTGAAAGGCAATTGTTTAGTGACATGGAGTATCTGCGTTGAAGGATGTTAAAAGTGATTAAATTAGTCTGAATGCCAACATTTAGATCTAGTTGTACATATGACAGTAATGTGACTAGGGGCATAACAACTACAATTTTGCAATGTTAGATATCTCCATCGTAAAATTCAGATTACTGTGCCTTCCTCACACAGTTGTTGCAAGGTTTCAATTTAATAGTGTTCTGGTCAATGTGTAACAACCATTTCCCCAGGCAAATAAAAATAAAAAAGCCTTGATCTATACCAGTTGTCAATTTGCTGTGAGTAAATATTCCCACCGAGGTCAATTTCAAGGTATCAGTATGATTTCCCTGAACATGGAATTGGGAAGATATATGCAGAATCAGGTTTCATAAACTGGCATGAGCTAAGAAAACCTCACCACTGCTCCCACTGGAAAACATAGGTGACAATACCCCATAGTATGTCTTACAAAAAAAAGATGCTCACTAAAACTTTGTTGAATGAATGTATAATATGAAGGAATCCTGTGGACATTTACTCAGAAAGGAAAAACAAAAAAGGTATCCAGCAGTGTATCTGCTTAATCTAACAAATTCTGTAAAGCTGGTTTATGATTAAAGTAAAACTTTGGAAAATACTTAGAAGATTTTGTTTCCCAATTCCATATTCTTGAGAGGGGGAAAAAAAGAAGATAACTTAGACATAAATTCTAATTAAATATGCATTATCAAACTTTCTGAATTTAATATAATTTCACCAAAAAGAGAAAATAATATAATAGTAATAATATAATCGATGTAATGGTCTTAGTGCATACCTATTAGATTCAAGAGCAAGAAAGACAAAAGATAAAAAATGACATTGAGTAGCCTAAGTAATGGGACACGGTATCCCAAATCTAAGTAACAGGACACATTTTCTTTCAGGCCAAATTGTATATTATGTGTGAAAATGCTTCGCAGTCACACTCACTCTTTTACTGGCAAGTTTCTCATTCACAGATGCACCTGGTCAGGTGTGGTGGTTCACACCTGTAATCCCAATAGTTTGGGAGGCTGAGGCATGTGAATCATCTGAGGTCAGAAGTTTGAAACCAACCTGGCCAAATGGCAAAACCCCATCTCTACTAAAAATACAAAAATCAGCTGGGCATGGTGGTGGGCACCTGTAATCTCAGGTACTCGGACGCCTGAGACAGGGAGGAGTGCCTTGAACTTGGGAGCTGGAGGTTGTGGTGAGCCGAGATCATGCCATTGCACTGCAGCCTGGGCAACACACAGAGACTCAAAAAAATAAAAAATAAAAAAATAAAAAAGATGCACCTAGGTATATGTGAAAACATATAATCTTATCAGTAGATCCATGGTGACAATGACAACAGGAAGCCACAGAAGGCCTTTAACAAGCATAGTCTGAGGGTAAAAGTTATACAGACATATAAAAAAACTACAGTCTTGGTCATGGTAATTTCATCACCCAACTCTAAAGAGAAAAATTCACACAGCATACAATGATAATGGTACTCCTTGATTAGGGACTAAAATTTAACCCCAAAACCTTTAGCCAATAACTAAGTTGCATATGGCAAAAACATTCATGTTGTTTATTAACTGATGCAAACCAGAATCTCAATGTTTAGCCATAATCAGACATGTAGGAAAAATGGGGTTTCAGGAAGTTCTACTGGAAGGAAGCACTTTGACACCTCTTTTCCCCATGGTAAAGTGATGGGAAAATTGGCACCAGAATCAGTCTGGTCATCCTTCATTTCTAATCTTTGAATAGAACTTGCCAGTCTTTTTAAAACTTGATTAAGCTAAGCCATCAAATAAATTTTCTATTTTAATGGTGGCATTAGGCAAGATGATAAGTAGATCTTAGTGATCTTTATCAAATATTTCTTAAAAAAAATTTTTTTTGAGATGCATTCTTACTCTGTCACCAGGCTGGAATGCAGTGGTGCTATCTCCGCTTACTGCAACCTCCCCCTCTCTCAGCTTCAAGTGATTCCTCTGCCTCAGACTCCTGAGTAGCTGGGATTACAGGTGAGTGTCACCAAGCCCAGCTAATTTTTTGCATTTTAGTAGTGACAGAGTTTCTCCATGTTGGCCAGGCTCTCCTCGATCTTCTGACCTTGTGATATGCCTGCCTTGGCCTCCCAAAGTGCTGGGATTACAGGTGTGAGCCACAGTGCCTAGTCATTTTTACATATTTTCTTAAAAACCATAATCTTAATACCACTTGCATAGCAAGTCCTTAGTTCATAGTATGACTTATGAGAAATAGAAGCGCTAAAGGGAATATAATTTTGTTTAAAGTTTTGGGAGTTTTCATTTATTGACTTTTCTTTTCAATATTCATCTATTTTCCTTCTCCAGTATTTTAAGAATATCAAATAATTAGATTTTCCTCTCTTCTTATATTATTTTATTTTATAAAATAATTCTTCTTATATTATTTTAAAAAATTTCCTCACTTCTTATATCATTTTATAAAAAATTTCTACTGACTGGTAGTTGCATGTTATCAGTTCCTTATAAAAGCTTTTATTTTTCTCTTACGTTTATCTATTCTGAGTCCATCTACTGGCAAGTAGAGAGTCCAGAGACTAATCTCAATATTTTGAGTTAATCAAAAATACATCATTTGGTCCTAACCGTCTGGCAAACTAAAGCATCTGACAAACGATATCATTCTGCTAGTATTTTTAGATGCTAGTAATAAAAATATTATGATATATTTTCATTTGGGGGACAAAAGATTGTAAATTGTAGAAATTTTGAATCAAATTACAATGATTCTTTGATGATTTTATTGATGATGAAATGGATAATTTCATTAGAAAGGACTTCTTCATAACTGCTTTTTATTGTTTGAAGTTATGTTTTGGGAAATGTGATTTGACTCATGATATGTTTGCATATATAAATTAATGAACTGAATTATAATAAGCTTCAGTGAACAAAATGAGATACTACATTTTGAGTAGCTACATTTTTTTCTCGTTTTTTAGCAAATTGTTTGAAAATGTTTAGACATAAAAGCTAACCAATTGTTTTTTTCAAGAAGAGGTCTTAGAATACTCTTCTGTAACTGTTTGATTAAACAAAAACACTATTATAGAAGCTTATTTTAAAGATTATTCTTTATATCTGAAAAAGTAAATTTCATAGGAAAAGCAAATAGCAAAATATTTTAAATTATTCATATCTTACGTAAAAGTTTTTCTTTCTAGTAGGCATTTCTTTTACATTTAAATTCCGTGTATATAGTGCTAAACTAGTCTTATAAAATTATGACTTTTCAGAGAGTATAGGTTTGTGACATTCTTTGATAATTTTTTCATCATAACTCTATGAAGAATTATTTGAGATGTGGATAGCAGATTGTGAATAAGCGAGGGGAATCTAGAAAACTCCCCACATATTCTACTTTCTAAACAAATATTCAGATTCCAACAACTTTCTTATTTACTAGAGGTAGGAATAAAACATCTTAGCAATTTTCTTTTGCTGATAATTTGTTACTGAAAAAAAATTGGTGATTGTATTTTCAGGTTGATGTTTGCAGCTATAACTAGTAAACCTTAAATTTTAAGTGGCTTAACAAATAAAATTTATTTCTTGCTCAGATAACTTGTCAGTGCAAATTTTCCGGGAGTCTGCTCTGCATGAAATGTCATAAAGCACTTTCTTTCACCTTGTAACTCCACTACTCCTGAAGGCCTTGGAATCCACAAAATTCAATAGAAATGAGAGAAAAAGTAGTAAAATCCTGTCTGCTCTTAAAAAATTGAAAAATAATACAGATTTTTTGTTCACATTCCATTGCTGAAAAATTATCTGGCCAGAATTAAAGGGAAGCCAGGGAATGCAATTCCTGGTTGGAAATCTCCCTCGAGTGATACATTTATATTATGGGAGATAAAACACATTTTTAGTTGCTATCTAGTGGCCCATCTTAGCATTGAAGGAATAGAACCAATATTTCACTTCTTATGAAAAATACCCATGCTTCTCTAATGACTATGCTAAACAAATAATTTTCATCTGACCCAACATTAACAGAACAAATATTATCCAAATTCATTACAGACATTTATGTTTATCCTACATGCTCCAATTTTAAGTGATATTCTTTTGGCAATCAATATTAGTGGGCATCTAACTTGCCATACATAAATCATTCATAAATCTTATTTCTCAGGAAATTTTGAAAAAAGAAAATCTTGGAGAATTTTCCCAGATTATTCTTGATTGATACCACTTAATTCTGTGATCAGATGAATATGTTACTGACAATTATTCATTATTTCAATCCAAGAAGGAGGTGGTTCAAATATTCTTTTCTTGTAGTCAAAAAAATAACAGATGCTGGTGAGGTTGTTGAGAAAAAGAAATGCTTACACACTCTTGATCGGAGTATAAAACAGTTCAACCTTTGTGGAAAACAGAATCCACTCCTCAAAGAGCTGAAAACAGAACTACTGTTTAACCCACCAACCCCATTACTGAGTATATAAGCTTTATAAGTCACTCTATCAAAAAGACACATGCATATGTATATGTTCATGATAGCGCTAATCGTAATACCTCAACTTAGAGGTCCGTCAGTTGTAGGCTGGATGAAGAAAATGTGGTACATATACATCAACGAACATGCAGCCTTAAAAAAGAACGAGATCATGCCCTTTGCTGGAACATGCATGGAGCTGGAGGCTATTATCCTTAGCAAACTGACGCAGGGACAGAAAACCAAATACCACATGTTCTTACTTATACATAGAAGCTAAATGATGAGAACACATGGACACACAGAGGGGAACAACAGACACTGGGACCTACCTGAGGGTGGAGGGTGAGCAGAAAGAGAAAATCAGGAAAAATAACTAATGGGTACCAACTAATAGAATACGAGAGGGCTTGATACATGGGTGACAAACTAATCTATACTACAAACCCCATGACACGAGTTTACCTATAGAACAAACCTGCACATGTACCCCTGAACTTAAATTATTTAAGTTAAAAACAAACAAACAAATATTATTTTTTGTTGTTCTTTTTCCTATATGTAAAAATTCCAAATTCTATGTGCTATGTAGAGGTTCTGGAAGTGAGTGTGCATATGAGGTCTCCACTTTCCTTTACTACTCTGTGCTTATCTGAACTTTCTTCTTAAGCCCGGAATTTAAATCGAATACCCTAGTTCTTGCAAAAAAAATCACTCCTTCAGATTCTTTTCCTTCTCTCTCTTTTCTTTCTTTTGTTGACTACAAGGATAGCAAGTCAACATTTGATGAAAATTTCAGCACCTATTAACTTCTTACCACTTTTGTAATCTTCAGAATTTAGATTAATTCTCATAGTAAAAGGAGCTAAAGTGTTGTATGATTATTGTTTTGAAACACATGGCTTGAATTTGATTTGTCTTTCAATAGAATACGAGAGGGCAATGAGAAAGAAGGTGAGACAATAAAGAAGAAAGTAAAGTAAAATACATGTAAGCTATTATTTCAGAAGTAAGACCAGACAAAAAACAAAAACAGAAAGGAGAGGAGATAAAGCCATATCATCAGCAGCAGGATGCACATATGTTATATTTTATATGTTGAGTCATATTTGATTAATTCCCAGACAAAAAATTGCTGTTTGTATTAAACACATTTTATTTTATTTATTTGACTTGATTTGGTTTTGATTTTACTTTAAGTTCTGGGATACATGTGTAGAAAATGCAGGCTTATTACATAGGTATACACATGGCATGGTAGTTTACTGCACTCACCAATCCAACATCTACATTAAATATTTCTCCTAATGCTATTCCTTCCCTTGCACCCCGCCTGCTGACAGGCCCCAGTGTGATGTTCCCCTGCCTGTGCCCATGTGCTCTCGTTGTTCAACTCCCACTTATGAGTGAGAACATGTGGTGTTTGGTGTTCTGTTCAAGTGTTAGTTTGCTGAGAATGATGGATTCCAGCTTCATCCATGTCCCAGTGAAGGACATGAACTCATTCTTTCTTATGGCTGCATAGTATTCCATGTTGTATATGTTCCATATTTTCTTTATCCAGTCTAACATTGATGGGCATGTGGGTTGGTTCCAAGTCTTTGCTATTGTCAATACTGCTGCATACCTGTGCATGTAACTTTATAGTAGAATGATATATAATATTTGAGTATATACCCAGTAATGGGATTGCTGGATCAAATGGTATTTTTATTTCTGGAACCTTGAGGAATTGCCACAATGTCTTCCACAATGGTTGAACTCCCAACAACAGTGTAGAAGTGTTCCTCTTTCTCCACATCCTCTCCAACATCTGTTGTTTCCTGACTTCTTAATGATCACCATTCTAACTGGAGTGAGATGGTGTCTCATTGTGGTTTTGCTTTGCATTTCTCTAACGACCTGTGATGATGAGCTTTTTTGCATATATTTGTTGGCTGCATAAATGTCTTTCCGTGAAAAGTGTCTGTTTATATCCTTTGCCCACTTTTTGATGGGTTGTTTTTTTACTGTAAATTTGTTTAAGTTCCTTGTAGATTCTGGATATTAGCCCCTTGTCAGATGGGCAGATTGCAAAACTTTTCTCCCATTCTGTAGGTTGCCTGTTCACTCTGATGGTAATATCTTTTGCTGTGAAGAAGCTCTTTCGTTTAATAAGATACCATTTGCCAATTTTGGCTTTTGTTGCAATTACTTTTAGTTAAACACTATTTGAAAACATAATATGTGTCAACTGACAGGATATTAAGATTTAAAGATCATTGGTGCTTTGACCCTTGAGGGGAACAGGTAAAAGAATAATCATTTCTGATTCTTAGATCTCTGTGCTAACATTTTTTTTTTCAATAAAAGCATTCTCACAGTTTGAGCCAGATAAAATAGAAAACGTACAAATTTTTATTACACAAATTATCTGTCAAATGATTCAACCCCAACATTTATGAATACTGAGTCTGTCTTTTAGTATATTTACAATGGAACCTTGGACAAGTAACCAATCTCTAGGATTCAGTGTGTGTGTGTGTGTGTGTGTGTGTATGTGTGTGTGTCTGTGTATGTCTGTGTGTGTGTATGTTTAAATCTGTATAAAGTAGATATAAATTTTTTTTAGTACAAGATACAATTTACCTAAAATTCTTAATATATTAATTTATATCTATGGCTTCTAATTCCAAAATGAATGTATCCATAAAATGATATGATCTTTTATAGAGATAGGTAATTGATATTGCCAATGATTAAGGCTTGCATGTTAAGTACTCAGAGATTTCGTCACCACCAGGCCAGCTCTACAAGAGCTCCTGAAAGAGGCTCTATGCATATAAAGGAACAACAAGTACCAGCTCAACTAAAGGGCAAAACACCCAGCTAGCACCAAAATGGCAGTATCAAATTCGCACATAACAATATTAACCCTAAATGCAAATGGATTAAATGCCCCAATCAAAAGACGCAGATTGGCAAATTGGATAAAAAGCCAAAACCCATCAGTGTGCTGTATTCAGGAAACCCATCTCACATGCAAGGATACACAAAGGCTCAAAATAAAGGGATGGAGGAAGACTTACCAAGCAAATGGAGAGCAAAAAAAAGCAGGAGTTGCAAATCTCATCTCTGATAAATTAGACTTTAAAGCAACAAAGGTCATAAGTGACAAAGAGGGACATTACATAATGGTAAAAGGATCAATGCAACAAGAAGAGCTAACGATCCTAAATATATACGCACCCAATACAGGAGCACCCAGATACATAAGGCAAGTTCTTAATGACTTACAAAGAGACTTACAAAGAGACTTAGACTCCCACACAATAATAGTGGGAGACTTTAACACCACATTGTCAATATTAGACAGATCAACCAACCAGAAGAAAATTAACAAGGATATCCAGGACTTGAACTCAGACCTGGACCAAGCAAACCTAATAGACATTTACAGAACTCTCCACCCCAAATCCACAGAATATACATTTTTCTCAGCACCACATCACACCTACTCTAAAATTGACCACATAATTGGGAGTAAATCACTCCTCAGCAAATGCAAAAGAATGGAAATCGTAACAAACAG
>NW_016107613.1:178595-181770 GCF_001604975.1 Cebus imitator | reverse complement strand
GTAGCTGGGGAGAGATAGCAAGGGGAGAAATGCCAGATGTAGGTGATGGGGAGGAAGGCAGCAAATCACACTGCCATGTGTGTACCTATGCAACAATTTTGCACGTTCTTCACATGTACCCCAAAACCTAAAATGCAATAAAATAAATAAATGAGGGGGAAAAAGAGTGGAAATGGAAAAATAACTGTGTTTTAATCACCTTTTAATTTGTTATTTCCCACAACCCCAGAATATTCTGTATTCTTAGTTGGAATACATAAGGTATAATAAGAGATGTGATCTGCCCAAAGCCACACAACTCATTGATGACTAAGAGTGGATCTAAACTCTATTCTGTTTGATTCTAAAATTCATGCACATTCCACTGTGCTGAGCAGCCTCTCACTCATGCTTTGGGTATAGACAGCGAAGAGTTTTCTTTTGCCCTTTGAATGAATGGGAAAATGATTAAATGACCTAAAGTCAGTGGCAAGAAGATATCTTTCCAATATATTTTCTGAGTATAGTCAGGGAACTCTGAGATGTATGATCTCAGAAGAACTAGAAAGAATGTTTCGAAAAGAGAATTTCGAATAAATTTTCCAAAGAGGGGGAAAGCATTTGTTTTTCCGTGACATCTTTGAGAGAAGAGAGACAAGCAATCACAAGCGCTGGCATCGTGAACCTGGACATTCAACTCTCTGCTGCTTACCACAAACTCCCTTTGAATAGCCACACTTTCATTCTTCAACCAAGAAGACAGAATAGTCTGGGGTAGAGGAAAACGGCAAATTTAAAAAGGCTTTTTTAAAACACAGTTCTTTCGCCACTTCCATTCTTATCTTGATTCTTCTCAACCATGTGCGGACTCAGATAACCTTAGACCTTTGATTTTCGACATTATTCCAGTCAAGCCCTAATGATATTTTGATCATTAATGTTTCTTTCCTTGAAAAACAAAGACAACCAAATGTTAACTGCTTCCTAATAAAAAGTGAAAGCTTCTAAAACACTCTTGCCAAAAATGAAATCTGATTCTGATGAAATCTTTAGCCACTACCCACCAATATTAAGACACGTAAGGGATAGAGGTACATGTTAAATGATAAAAAGGACAAACTCATCAAAACGCAGAATATGAGGCACTTTACAGAATAAAATACCCAGTTTCTTCAACAAATATATCATAAGAAATAAAAAGGGGATGAAAAAGAGACAGAGTCTTACTCTGTCACCCAGGCTGGAGTGTAGTGGTAGGATCTCGGCTCACAGCAACCTCTGCCTCCCGGGTTCAAGCAATTCTTCTGCCTCATCTCCCAAGTGGCTGGGACTACAGATGTGTGCCACCACACTCGGCTAATTTTTGTAATTTTAGTAGAGACGGGGTTTCTCCATGTTGCCCAGGCTTGTCTCAAATTCCTGACCTCAAGCAATCCACCCAACCGGGCCTCCCAAAGTGCTGGGATTACAAGTGTGAGCCACCATGCCTGGCCAGAAACTTTCATATTAAAAGAGACTTATCAACTAGTTGCAATGTATGGACATTATTTAGATACTAGTTAAAACTTTAGAAAGAAATTATGAGAATACTGACAGAACATTTGATGATACTATGGAGTTAGTGTTAATTATTTTAGATATGATCATGGAATACTGGAAATGTTTTTTAAAAGAGTCCAAATTCTTAAAGATATATACCACAATATTTATACATGAAGTAATATGCTTTCTGGTACTCTAAAAATAATAATAATTTTGCTGGGCTGCAGTGGTTCATGCCTGCTGTCCCAGCACTTTGGGAATTCAGGTCAGGTGGATCATTTGAGCCCGGGAGTTCAAGGCCAGCCTGGGCAACATGGCAAAACCCCAGCTGTATGAAAAATACAAAAATTGGCTGGGTGTGGTGACACATGCCTGTATTCCCAGATATTCAGGAGGCTCAGGTGGGAGGATCATCTGAGCCCGGGATGTTGAGGCTGCATGAGCCGTGATTGTGCCACTGCACTTCAGACTGGACACCAAAGAGAGTCTGTGAGACCCTGTCTCCAAAACCAAAAATAAATAAATAAAATTTAATAAATAGAGGAAGAAACAGGTGGAAGTATAGATGAAATATTCTGTGTGGTGATGATTATTGAAGTCAAATCATAAGTAGTATATGAGATATCCTATTATTCATTATTTTCTCCATTTGTATATGTCTGAAATTTTTAGTAATACAGTTTTTAAAGTTTATTTTAATCTAATATAAAATCAACCAGTAACTTATTGTGTGTTTCATGGGAACTGGATAGTGCTTTGAGGGTTAAAAGATGTTAAAATCTCACCAGAGGTAAGACACATAAATATAGGCAATAATTCACAACTTAGGTTCCTGAGTGAATTCTACTACACTACTTTTACTATCTTAAGAAGACTAAGACAATTATTCCCCTAAAGCTATACAGACCACCTGCCACTCCTAGTTACTTCTCTATTGACTGAAGTAACATCAACTCAGCATGACTAACCTTGTTATCTCATTTTATAAATATATTAGTCAGTATTTGATAGGGAAAATCTTCCAAAATAGATAGTGTTCTGTGTGAGATTGGGAAATTTAAAAATAGGTTCTTTTTCATTGTTATAAACTTTAATTGCTATGGACTCAGTTGTGTCCCTGCATAATTCACATAGACACTCTAACCCCTAATGTGACTATATTTGGAGTAAGGAAGTAATTATTGTTAAATGAGATCATAAGGATGGATCCCTAACAGTACACATGGCTTTAAGATATACCAGAGAGCTCCTAGCTCTGTCTGCATCTGTAAGAACACAGTGAGAAGGACGCCATCTGCAATATAGGAAAGAAGATCCAACCAGAAATCAAATCCATTAGCCCCTTGATCTAGACTTTTCTGCTTCCAGAAACAGTAAGAAAATAATTTGCTATTGTTGTAGCTACCCAGTGTATGGTATTTGCTATGCCAGCTGGGCCGACTAAGATGCTTGGTGTGCATAAAATCACCTCTAAAGAGCATTATAAAGAAACAAAGAAGAGGCTGGGTGCGGTGGCTCACACCTGTAATCCCAGCACTTTGGGAGGCCGATACAAGCAGACCACAAGGTCAGGAGTTCAAGATCAGCCTGACCAACATGGTGAAACCCATCTCTACTAAAAATGCAAAAAACAATTAGCCGAGCGTGGTGGTGC
>NW_016107613.1:115148-178425 GCF_001604975.1 Cebus imitator | reverse complement strand
ACTCAGATTCCACCAGGTCCCACCCAAGCATCTGTAGTTGTAAGAGGCTCATAAATTATGTTGCCCACCAGAGACGGTATTTATATTCATACCCCATACCAAGTAGGTGTGGGAAACTCTGCAACAGGGAAAAGTGCCCCCATCTTTGTGCTGTTCTACCCCCACTCCCGTGCTCCCCTTCCCTGCTTCACTCTGTATTCCCAGCAAAGCAAGTGGAATGGCATTCTTTTCTCTTTCCAAATCAGATGGCCAATTTAATCATGTTTAAAGAACTTTTCTAACCAAAGAAGCCCTGGAGCCCAAAATGTTTTCACTAAATGGAAATGTCTGTGAAGGTTTTTCTGTAGGACTTTATGCACAATGCTTTGTATCTGCCATCCTCAACAGGGCAGAACTGTACTGTTAGCTCATGTGCTGTTGATTGATAAATGTATATACAGAAACTTGTAGATTCTGGCATCTGAATAGAACAACTAAGCTTTGTGGGCATAGAAGAAATGGGTCTGTGTTTCATTTTAATCATTTTCACTATTAATACTCCAGATTACTGTCCCATTGAATCAGTGGCTCATTAAAGAAGCTAGATTTACAAAGTTAGAGCCAGAATAGCATTATTTTCTCCATAGTTTTAAATTACAAAATAATTCAAACAAAAAAATGCAAAATTCAATAAAGCACTAATGTATCTACTGAAAAAAAAACTTATGGTATCATAATTAAAATCTTCATTTATGTGCACTTATTACTGAATACTTTTTATATAATTATATTGATACGTTATAAGTATAAATTTAGGTACATTTTAGCTATATTTTAACAAATATATACTGTCATGTAAAGACCACCATAATCATTATATAGACATTTCTATCACCTCCAAACGTTCCCTTATTTCCCTTTGCAGACAATTCCCTCTCATTTCTCCTAACTCCCGGCAACCACCAATGTGCTTTAAATGAAATGGCAAGTCATAGACTGGAAGAAAAGTTTTACAAAATATTTGTGTCTGATTTATACCTAGAAAAGAACTCTTGTAACTCAATTGGATAGATACCCATAAGAAAACAGTTTCAAATGATTCTAATAAACACTTTTCCAAAGAAGATATATAAACAATAAATGAAAACATATTCAGCATCATTAATCATTAGGCAAATACCTATTGAAACCACCATGAGATATTACAAAATCCATTCTACTCATACAATGGCTAAATTTTAAAAATCTGACAATACCAAGTTTGCATGAATATGGAGCAACTGTAACAAGGCTGCTGGGAATGTAAAATTGTGCAGTCACTTTGAAAATTTTCATTATTTTTGTGAAGTGAAACTTATCATAAGACCCAGCAATCTCACTCCTGAGAACGAAAAAAACCCCTATACATAAACTTGTATTTGAAGGTTTATAGCAGTTTTTCGAATCTCTTTATTTAAAACAAAAAGGTAAAAAGCACTGCACTGTAGATGCAAATGAAGGCAAATCCTCTATGTGGTCCTGTTTTCCATTCTCTTTCCTGAGGTCACCACTATCCTGAAGTTGACGTGTTTTCTTCTTACAAGGGAGTTTATTCTATTACCATACATGCATGCTTCCTGCATGCTTCCATTAAACAGTAGGATTATTTTAGAAAAATATATCTAAATTATATATTTATGGATGTAGCCTTTTACAACTTGCATTATTCACGTAACAGCATTATTTTTACATTTATCTATGTTTAAATGTAACTCTAGTTCACTCATACTTATTACTATGCAGTAGTTCACAGTATAAATACATGATATGTATGCAATTGTCTATTAATGGACATTTAGGTTGCTGCAAAATTCTTTGCTATTACAATGTTTCAATGTGCAAGAATGTTCACATTTTCTTCTCTGTATGTCTCGAGTATATCTGTAGAAATGGTTATAGTATATGCATATATTCACAGCTATTAAATATTACTACATTTCTCTCCAAAAAAAGGCTTGCATGTTGTGATAAATAATTCTAAATGATACATCATTTAGTCATAAATTATGTTTCCTAGTCCTTTTCCCTTTCTATACAAAAGAACAAGAGCAATATGATCTTGAGAATCACAAATAAATACAAGAACATTATGAAATACCCTAAAATAGTGCTCTGTACATCAACTCTACATCATAGTTTTTAGCCCTGCCTTCACACTAGAATTCCTGGAAAGTTGTTAGAAAATACCAGCCTGAAATCTCCAAATCCTCAAATTCTGAGTTACTCATTCTGTGATGGGTTCAGAACATCTACATTTTTTAAAGCTGCCTGGATGATTAATATGCAGATAGGTTTGAGTATCACTTAATCAAAAAATCTCACTGGAAACAGTTGTTGTGCCATAAAGAGATGCCTACATTTATGCTCTATACTTTCTCATTACAATTCATTCCTTTCTCCATGACAATTTGACTCTACCACAACTGTGAGCTTCAGACTCTTTTATATCCTACTGCCTTTTGAATGACATCAGTTGTATACCCTGCAGGAATGTAAACTTCAAAACAACACACACTGAATTTAGTACCTTTGTCTCAAATCTACTACTTCTCCTCTATTATGCATTTCAATGATAAGCTTGTAACCCACTCTTATGTTTAAGCCATAAATATAAGTATCAGCCTTAATGTCTTGCTAATCTTTTTTGTTTGCATGGAATCCCACACCAAAAGTTCCACATATTCTCTTACTCATCTTCTGTATCTGTCCATATCTTTTTGTACTTGGTGCAATTATCCTAGCTGCCATTATCATATCTTGTTTGGACTACTTTTAATGTATTTTTCACTGGTCTCCTAGATTTCAGTCTTGTTCACTATCAATCCAATTTCTATATTGAGCTATCTAAAAATATATGATCACCCTACTCTCTAACCTAAGATACTAATGTGACCTGTGATGTCCTTCATAATTGCCCCTTGCTTGCCTCTCACATCTCTTTTCTTCTCACTCTACACTGGAGATTTGAGTGAGACTAATTTTCATTCTGTTTTATGAATGTGCTTTCTTCTTTGAACATGCTTTCAATACTCTGGAATCATACTCTCCTAATTCCTGTCTTTCATCCTCCTGACTCCTCTTCTTGTGTCATCTCCATCACTCAGCCTACTCTGACACTGAAATCTGTATAAAATTTTTTTCTTAGAGGCTCTCATGGTACTATACTTCCCTTATCACAGCACCAAAAACCACATTATATTCTCCATCTACTTATTTATTTACTCAAAAATACTGAAAGTTTTCCAGTAAGACATCTTGATCTTGTCCTCAGCTATGTTTCCAGTGATTTTCCCAGTACTTGATAACTATTAGTTACCCAAAAGAATTTTGATGAATGAGTGAGTAGATGTATCATTTCTAAACATGAAAAGAGATAGCATCTTATCATGAAGGAGGTATAAGGAGGTCCATCTACAGAGAGAAATTAGTGTGGAGGGGCAGAAGGCAAAAGAGAAATTCAAAACTCAAGTCTATTGTCTTCAATTTTTGCCTAAAATGTATGGACATATTTATCTACTAATATTAGGATTGTAGGGAAATTCAATTGGGAAACTGAGAAATGTCCTCCTCAAGTTCCCAGAGTTTATTTTAGATTAATAGGCAGGAAACTTATGAATGACAAGCAAAAAGAGTCTCCAACTGATTTAAGAAGCAATCAGAATAACCTATTTGTAAAGGTTAAATCCATATTACTCTGGAATATTTACCAGTGTTCTACAGCTCAGGTATAAGAAGAAAGATCACAGATCTTCCTCGGGAAGTTGTTAGGAGTCCAGGAGTCCAGGACTGCTATAAGAAGCTACACAGTTTGAAGAATGTGGAAATCATCCCGTGAAGTCGGGACCCAAATCTGAGGATCCAAAAACTTTAATTCAGCTTTAGGACAGGTATGTGTTTTTTGGTCAAGGTGACAGATATAGTAAAAATCAGAATATTACAGACAAAATGTAAGCATGTAAGGGGAATCTTACCAAATGTAATTATTTAATAGTTTTCCTTTTATCTTTGTAAAAATAAGACAGAATAAACAAGTAACCTCAATTCTAGAGAAATTGTTCACAAAATAAAGCAACCAGCATGCCTAAATGACACTTTTCATATTTTCCTAAGGAGTATAGGATTTGCTTCAATGTATATTTATCGGTCTCAGAGTAACAACTTTTTCATTGTTGTGAAAATGCCACCACCATAAAATGTATCATGCTTTATTTTAGCAGATTGAAAATGGCCCTGTAAAGCATGGGGCAATATTGGTGAAAATGAATAGCAAACTATTGTGGCAAATGTGCAATGGAGTTATTGGCAGAAAGAGGATTTATGATGCAATGCAGAATATTAAAATCACTTTCCACAGAAAAAGAAGCAGCAGTTGATTACAAAGTTATTTTAACCTAAATATATATTAGAGAAAAACAATTGGAAGTAAAAAAATGAAATATGTCAAGCAATTATATTGTGCATGTGTAGAAATGTATGTGTGTGCATATGTCTATGTATTTATTTCAAAACATCAATAAAGATTTTTTTGATTTTTTTCACAACAAAACTAGTTTATGACTTAAAATGTATTCCCGTATGCAAAAATAATTTTATTTACAATTGTGAAATTATAGAAAGAAATCTGTATATTCCTTCTCATTCTTGTTCTTCACTCAATTCTCTTTAAAAAATGAGTTTCTCTGAAAATAGAAGTGATATTTTTACCTTTCAAACTTCTTGAAATCTTAATGCAGTATCATTAAGACTTGGCATTTTGCCAACTTTTATACATACGTGTACATTATATCTTGTCTCTATGGAATATAATGCTTTAAAAGTCAATATTTTCCCCAGACTTAAATCCTTTCCTGAAACAGGGCAGAAATTCTTCTGCAGAGTATTTCAAGGAAATCACAGGCCTAATCATTCTAAATGAACATAATATAAATATACATTCATGACGCAACACATTTTTATAAAACTTTTGCATGATCTTTACAGGGAATTGAGGTATTTTCAATGTTTGTTCAGTGCATATATGGGTAGAGGAAAAGTCAGGAACTTCCTATCCTGCCGTTTTTCTGACATCTCCATTTGTAATATTTTTATAACTACAGTGGCATATTCTAACAAGAACTAACTTATAATAAATATAAACATTTCTCTTGCTTTCTTGGAAAGATGTCCAGTACTCCTGTTTGTGCTTGGAAATGAGGCTATAGACTAGATATAAAATCAAAGGTCAGGCTTTTAGTGTTTAAATTTAGAGTGAAGTGGCAAAAAATAGACTTAAAGGTCATGCACAATGGGCAACTCAATTTTGTCATCGTTAAAATCGGGATAATTATTTCCTCATTGCCAGCTTCAATTGAAGGAATAAACAAAACTAAATACCTGAAGCCTAGCCAGTTTCTGCAACATTGTGTTTATGTAACAGATGTTATATACCTTCCTAACTCATAGTTAGAGTAAGAATTTGGTCTGTAATCTTCTAAATTATACAACATAAAAAGTGGAAGTTGTTTATTCCTGTAAAGTTTTATTGAATTATTAACATATCCTTTGAAGCATCATTCAATATATAAGAAAATATTTATGCACAATTGTTTGAAATATGTCTGGTCTGCCAAATGAGGTACACCTGTCATACACAGGTGGGCAGAAGGAAGAAAGTCCAAGGTCCTTTCTTTGAAAACATTACAGTGTAATCAGGCAGGCCTGAAAGGAGAGAACAATTACAGAACAATAAATAAAACTCAATGTATAAATGTAATAAAATCACTAGGTTTGGATGCAGAGGGAAAGGTTTTAAACTCTCAGTTCCTGTTCTTGCAATTTCCAGGAAGTATTGAGATTTGAGATAGGAAAAAATTGAATGCTTAAAATGCTAAGTGCCCTTGTCAACTGAATATCAACAGCATGGATAATGGAGTGATAAGCTGATAATAATAAGTAGCAGTAGAAGTAGAACTAATGTTTACTTAAATGCACTTGATCCTGAGACTACACTGAGATGTTATACGTCTCCTCTCACTTAACTCTCATGGTAGCTCCGTTATTAACACTCTCTTCATTTTAAGACGAGAGAGTTAAAAGCTAGATTTTAAAGGATGCATAACTTCTCTAGAAAAACAAAGAGAGTAAAGTGGACATGCAAGAATTTGAAGCCTGATTCTTATGAGGAGTAGTCATTATATACCATATACAATATTGTGGGAATAATGAATTGTTCTGTGAAGCTCTATTGTATTAATATCACATAAAAATATTTGTGTTATTCAGTGTTCACTCATAATGTATGTTAAACTCCATCTTATGTAACTCATTTTTGTAGATATCAACTTACAGAGAAAAATTTACAAAGAAACGTGTTAAAATACAGACAAACGGATAGACATTTGTAGACACCCATGCATACAAGTATGAACACATGTATCCACATATAGACAGCAGCTGTTCATTAGAAAGGAATAGCAGTATGGTTAACACAATACACTCACTACACAAAATCATTTATACTTGACTTTGAAAATGTATCTTTATTCTTAGGTTTGAGGGAATAAGCAAATTTACAGCAGATACAGAAACCAAGTAAAAGAAAGAAATTGCAAGGTGACTCCC
Organism: Cebus imitator; assembly: GCF_001604975.1. NCBI lineage: Eukaryota > Metazoa > Chordata > Mammalia > Primates > Cebidae > Cebus > Cebus imitator. The sequence goes on along the minus strand of NW_016107613.1, from coordinate 171,807 downwards.
CAGATCAAAAAGAAACTAGAAGCTGCGCAAATATCCTGATTTTATTCACTTCTATCCTGGACTGAAGCATCTTTCTTAATTGTATGCTATAAGCTGGGCTTTTACAGTTTTCTCTTTTTGCAGATCCTCAAACTATTTTATTTATAACAGAATGGAGAAGAAAGAAGCTCTGAGTCAAGAGAGAGATTCCCAAATTCTATCATATCTACAAGTTTCATGGCAACAGCAAGTAATCCACATTACAGAGTGGAAAGTCCATTCAATGACAAAAGAAGCAGGACTGTCCTTTGTTTTGTTCTCCCACATTACTTGTTAATGTGAGCAGAAAACTTTATATATAGAAGTGATGATAAATTTACTTTGAGGCCAAAATCTTCTCCCCATAAATCCTGTTCAATGTTTAATTAGACGGGAGAGGTATATAACAACATGACTGAACTCATGTGGGTTTTGTCAGGTAAAGACAAATGTCTTGCCTTTTAGTGTTTTTTTAATTGAAGTGTATAGGGCCTATTTGCAAAGAAAAAGGTATAATAATCTTACACTATTTAGAAATAGTTTATTTTAGGATGTCTCATCTCTTTTCATGTTTTTTGATTTTCATTTCCAGTAGAATTGGTAAGAAAAATGTCACTTGGAATCAATTCCTTGGGCTGATTATGATTCTGTAGGTGTTATATGGTAACTTAATAATAGCTCTTATATATCTAAACCACCAGAGCTAATTTAGAGTGGAAATGCATATGGAATAATATATTGCTGCTCCACTGAATTTCAAAAGAATTCATTATGATTAATAATATTACAATAGCAATTGGAGGAAGTAATAATGATTTGCCACAAGTTATAAGGACCCATTGAATAGTTTTAATCTTACTACATTTAAACATTGAATGGCAAGTAAATTCAGCAATACTGAATAATGAGATTTGGGACTCATAATAATGCCATTAATCATAACTAGATTTTGTATGTTTTATGGTAAGGAATACATATTTTGTGGATTTTATTTAAATATTTTATTGATTTTGACAAGGTTATATGTATGAGATTTGGATCCTATAGTGAGCATGTCTTTATAAAAGCCATGTTTGTTTTAAATGATTGATTGATTTAATTCTCTGGTGAATATTTCACGTGTACACGAAAATCCAACCTCTTCTTAAGAGAAATAGAGAGCTTTGGGGAAAACAAAGAGTGCTTTAGCTAATAAAAATACAGATACATCTAATTCTCTGTTGCTTACATTATAGAATCTCTGTAGATTCTGTAATCTCATTGCAGAATTAACTTACATCTAATTCTCTTCAGTAACTGGAGAAATCCTCAACATGGAACCTGGGTATAATTAAAAAATGAGTTCAAATAAATGAATAGTTATCAAGTTTCTGGCTCTTCATTAAACATTGGGGATGTGAGGATGAAGTGTATGAAGAAGTATGAAGAAGTCAGGCTGCTTTATTGGGAATTCACTCTCATGGAATTCCCAATAAAGTAGATGCATAGCAATATACAAATCAATATAATACAATGTGAAACCTGTTCTACTAGGGAAGGGAATAAAGTACGCCAAGGAGAGAACAATTTCTTCTGCTTGAATAGTTCACAGAACACTTCGGAGAAGAGATAACATTTTCAGCCAAACTTGATAGATGAGCGGAATTTCAGCTGTTGAAGGTGGTATGAAAAATGTGCCAGAAATACCAACAGAGAAATGGTGACGCTCAGTGACCACAGGATACAGTGGGGAGATCTCAGACTCTTCCTTGGTATCCAGTTCCTCTCTGTTTCAATTAACATATCTGTAAAATGTGTTATTTCTCTGTAACTATAATTTGCTCACACCTAACAAAATTTGCATCACCAAACACATCAAGAAAGTTTAAATCACCTTATCATTAATTTTGGTATAAAATATTTTGATGATAATATTAACAAAATTAGAAATGCAATGATTATTTCAACAGATAGGAGAAGAGCAGCATTACAGTTGACTGGTCAAGATCATAGGCTAAGTATCATTGTAACCAAAATTAAGAGTCATGAGAAAAGCAACATGTGGGAAAAATAAGAGACAAAAGAGTAGAAGATATATATATAAAATTGGTGAAAAGTAATAAGACAACAGTAAGATATATAAGTTTGGTCATAAATGAGTGAGAGCAGAGGCCATGATGCATGAGCAGCGAAAAACGAATTCACAAATCATGAAAACAGTAGCAGTAATGATGGTCCATGGGAAAAAGAGTTAAGCAAGCCCTCCCAAACACTTCAGAGCGTTTCACTGGGAATTTAGCAATCCTTAAACAGCTCTGCCAGAGAAAATGAAGAGGAATCCCTCAGATAAGAGATTTTACAAACTGTTGTAAACAAACACTACATTCTGCATATGGCTAAAAGTCACCTCAATGGTCCCTATGGTAATATTGCATTTTAGCTCACGTATCCCAGAAGGCATATTTATTAGAGCACTTCAGGTATTGGGATGGAGTCAGTCACAAATACACTGTAATCTCACACTTATGCATCTCAACTTAACAAAGCATATGTCAGAAAATCATCCCTGCCTGTACTTTCCAAACTTTGACTAATGCAAAGTAAAGGGAGTTATTTAAGAAAATTCTCTTAACTTTCAAAACAGGACAAATGAATATTGTATCTGAATTAAAAGGTTAGAAAAAAATGTTTCCCCTGGTGAATCAAAATGAATACTCCCTCATGTGCCTAATATGGATTTTTTGACTATAAGAAATTGCTGCTTAAAACTTCAGATAACAGATTTTACAAATAATTGTAAACAAACACTATATTCTGCCTCTGGCTAAATTAGGGCCCTATGAAAATATTTCTAATATTAAAAGAGGAAATAGTGAAATCTAATCTAGTACTTATAAAAAGTAAAACAGATACTTAAGAGCAGTTCTGGTGTTTTCTAGAAAGGGCTCGGCCATATTAAGGCTAGATTTCAAATCATATAAAATCAGGAAATTTATTTTGTTCATTTGCTCTTGCTAAGAAATACATTTGCTCAATTATTAGAAGAATAGACAACATACTATGATCATGATCAGGCATCTTAAATTAAGCTTCAGAAAAAGTATACAACTATTTCAAACAAATTTCTAATAATTATTCTTCTTTTTTAAAATACTGATAAAACTTTTATTATATTACAAAATTTGACCAAAACTGGGGCCTGAGAATCATGTGTCTTTATGTTGAGACAAATATTTAAAGTGTACAGATGCTGCAGTCCCTCATAAAGTAAGCTTTTGTTGTAAAACAATAATAGTTCCACAACACTGAAAACTATAGTACATTAATTTATTGTTCCTAGAGATTTTGTTTACATTTAAAAGGAAAATGACAAATATTTCCTAACTGCTTGAGACACACATTTATATATTTACTTATGTACTTAGGATATAGTTTAGCTATTTTATTTCTGGAAAGTTATAAACTTTATTACAAGGAGAAACAATAAAATCTCCTGAAAGTTTAAGGTTTGGATTATCTGATAACGATGTCCTCTGCATTGTTAATGGCTTCTTGATTAGGAATTAATGACATGCTATCTGGGAATACATTAGTGTATTTGAATGGAAGCTGTTCGAACTGAGGCTATTACTAAGGTAATGGTGACATATTCTCTTGCCTTCCTGGAAAGAACTTTGTTATCACCATTAATACATAGTGTAATTGAGTTATTTAGGAGCTGTTTTGCCCAATATCTCAATGTACTTCATTAATGAAGCTAAAATGAACTAGAGTTTCCCAGATGTCAGAAAATCATCACTGTTTTCCTGACAATGTGTCTTCAGAAAGGCCAGACAGATCCATTCACATGCAGCCTGTTCTATTTCATTTCAACACGTTGGAGGAGGAATACATCAATGTGATTTAAGAATAGATCTGCATATTAATGTTTTCTATAATAAGGAGGAAATAAATACAACAAGTATAGTACATGTAATCTAATGATGATGTTATTCATAGAAGGTTAATATAAAAGTCAAATGATAGATTGGCTGCTCTGAATAATAGTTGGAAAAAATTCTAAGTGAAAATGCATATAATGTTCTTTCTGCTTGTTCTAAATGTTAAAAGTAAACTTAGAAGCATCAAGTAATAATAAAGCTGAAGTGATTCACAGAGTAAAAATATCTGTCCTGTGATTTAACTTGTCAACATGTATGAAATTTCACGGTAAATATGAAATAAGTATAATGATTAGGAGAGTGTGAACTGCTATGCTTAAGGATAGCTTCTCTTTCAGTCACTTTTTTTTTTTTAGGTCTTCCATTCCATCAAAACATACAATTTTTTCTTTTAAAAGATAATTACTGGTAGCTTATGGTTTCAACTTTACTCTTCATAATGACAACAAAATGTTTTTCCTTATGAACTAAAGAAGAATGGGTCACTGGACCACATCCTTTTCTTTTTTTGTTTGCTCCAAATAATATATACCTAGCCTTTATTATTACAGTAAGGGAGATGAACCTTAAAATTTTCAAGATTTGTTTGACTATAAGAACAAATCTTCAGATAATAAATTTTTTTATCTATTATCAAATTTTAGATAATTTTTTAAATCTATGTTCAAACCTGCAGATCATAGATAAATTTTTTTTTCTATGCTCAGACCTTCAGATAACAGATACATTTTTTTTCTTTTACTTTAAGTTGCGGGATACATGTGCATAATGTGCAGGTTTGTCATATAGGTATAAATGTGTCATGGTGGTTTGCTGCACCTATCAATCCATCATCTAAGTTTTAAGCCCCACATGGATTAGGTATTTGTCCTAATGCTCTCCCTCCCTTGCCCCACACCCCCTGACAGGCCCCAGTGTGTGATGTTCCCCTCCCTATGCACACGTGTTCTCATTGTTCAACTCGCACTTATGAGTGAGAACATGCAGTGTTTTGTTTTCTGTTTCTGTGATAGTTTGCTGAGAATGAAAGCTTCCAACTTCATCCATGTCCCTGCAAAGGATATGAACTCATTTTTTATGGCTGCGTAGTATTCCATGGTGTATATGTACAACATTTTCTTTATTCAGTCTATCACTGATGGGCATTTGGGTTCATTCCAAGCCTTTGCTATTATAAATAGTGTAGCAATAAACATGCTTATGCATGTGTCTTTATAGTAGATAATAGATAATTTTTAGATAATTTCTTTTGCTGTGTAGAAGCTCTTTGGTTTAATTAGGTCACAATTTTCAATTTTTGTTTTTGTTCCAATTGCTTTTGGGGACTTAGCCAAAAATTCTTTACCAAAGCTGATGTTGAGAAGGGTATTTCCTAGGTCTTCTAAAATTTTTGTAGTTTGAAGTCTTAATTTAAATCTTTTTTCCATCTTGAGTTAATTTTTGTATGCAGTGAAATATAAGGGCCCAGTTTTATTCTTCTGTATATGGCTAGCCAGTTATCCCAGAACAGTTTGTTGAATATGGAGTTCTTTCTCCATTGCTTTTTTGTCAGTCTTATTAAAGATCAGATGGTTGTAGGTGTGCAGCCGTATTTTTTTGTTTGTTTGCAACACTACAAATATGTTTAATACTACTGAATCATACACTTAAAATGACTAACATAATATGTTTTATGTTAAACATATTATAACAAAAAATTTATTAAAAAGCAGAATATGCCTATCTTCTAACTTCATATGTGCCCCCACTAAAATAATTTGATTCAAATGAATTATGAGATGACTAAATGGTAGGCTATAAGATTGACTATTAGTAGTTTCATTATTAATTTATTCAGTACTTATGATAGAGGTAGGCTAGAAACATTTGACCTTACTGTACATACATGAGACATTTTTTGTGGGACTAACAAAAATATAAGCTGCTCCATTTCTGAGTTTTTTATTCTGGTCCATTGATCTTTGTGTCTGTTTCTGTACCAGCACCATGCTGTTTTGGTTACTATAGCCTTATAGTATAGTTTGAAGTAGGGTTGTGTGAAACCTCCAGCTTTGTTCTTTTTGCTTAGGATTGATTTGGCTATTCGGGCTCTTTTTTGATTCCACATAAATTTTAGAATTTTTTTTCTTCTGTGAAGAATAGCATTGGTAGTTTGATGAGAATAGCATTGAATCTGTAGATTCCTTTGGGGAGTCTGGTCATTTTAATGATATTCTTCCAGTCCATGGCATGGGATGGTTCCCATTTATTTGTGTTATATATGACTTCTTTCTGCAGTGTTTTATAGTTCTCCTTGCAGAGATCTTTCACCTCCTTGGTTAGCTGTATTCTTAGGTATTTCCTTTTCTTTGGGGCTATTGTAAATGGGATTTTGATGTTGATTTCACTCTCAGCCTAGACACTATCGGTGTATCAAAAGGCTACTGATTTTCGTACACTGATTTGGTATCCCAAATCCTTATTAAAATTGTTTATTAGCTATAGTAGGCTTTTGGCAAAGTCTTTAGGGTTTTCTAGGTATAGGATCACATTGTCAGGGAAGAGAGATAATTTGACTTAATTTCCTATTTGAATGACATGTATTTCCTTCTGTTGCCAGAATAAGCAGACAGCCTACAGAATGGGATAAAATATTTGCAAACTATGCCTCCAATATCCAGAGTCTATGAAGAACTAAAACAAATCAACAACAACAATAGAAAATAACCTCATTTAAAAATAGGCATGAACAGAGACATTTCTCAAAAGAAGGCATACATGTAGCCAACAAATATGAAAAAATGCTCACTATCTCTAATCATCAGAGACATGCAAATCACAAAACATCTCACACAAGTAAGAATGGCTTTCAATAAAAAAGTCAAAAAAGCAGAAATGCTGGCAAGTTTGCATTAAAAAGGAGGAACACTTATACACTGTTTGTGGAAATGTAAATTAGTTCAGCCACAGTGGAAAACTGTTTGGAGATTTCTCGAAGACCTTAGAAAACACAGCTACTATTTGACCCAATAATCCCATTATTGAATGTATATCCAAATGAAAATCGATCATTCGACAAGAAGACATATGAACTTGTATGTTCATCACTGTGTTACTCACAGCAGCAAAAACATGATATCAATCTAGATGTATCCAGTCCACCATCAATGGTGGACTAGATAAAGAAAATGTGGTACATGTACACTATGGAATACTATACAGCCATAAAAAGAATGAAATCATGTACTTTGCAGCAACATGAATGGAACTGGAGACCATAATCGTCAGTGAATTAACACAGGAAAATAAAACGAAATATTGCATGTTCTAACTTTTAAGTGGGACCTAAACACTGAGCATCCAAGGACATAATCATGGGAAAAACAGGCATTGGAGACTACTAGACAAGAGAGAAAAGAATAGGAGAATGGTTCAAAAAACTACCTATTGGGTACTATGCTCACTACCTGAGTACAATACACCAATGTAACAAACCTTCACAGGTACTCACTGTATCTAAAATAAAAATTGATTAAAAAAATAAAGTAAAAAAAAAATAGTATACCTGGGGAAAAAAAAAAACTTCAAGGTAAGAAGGTTTAGGGATGTCAGCTTGATAACACAATTGAACATTCCAGAACTATCCCCCACATTCCAGAACTATCCAGGAACACTGATCTAACAAAAATGTATGGACCAAAAAGCCTCTATGAGAACTTTAGAAGTCAGTTAGGAAGTGGTAGTACTCCATGCAAGCCCAAAGCCAAGAATACCTGCTTTGAAATGGGCAAAAACTTATTTTATTTCAAACAAGAGGGCCTCTTTTCTAAGGCAGAACTGCTCACAACTGGTAGGGGACACACACACACACACACACACACACACACACACACACATTATGTTCCCTTGTGAGGGAAAGAGAAGAGTAGAGCATACATCATATATTTCATCATTTTGGGAAGCTGCCCAAGGGACTGATGAGGAGCACAGAGAGTTAACTGGTTTACTTTGAATGTCTGGGGCCCGCAGAGATCAAAAGAGAGTTTAACAGCTTGCTGAAGCACTGGAGCACACACCATACCACACAGAAACCAGCACAATTCAACACAATTGGAATTAAGTTCCCGGTTTGTGGCTTCTCTCTTGAGGGGGGAAAAAGTAGAGTAGAATATGCATCTGACATTCAGCTTTTTTGGGACTGTCTGAGGTACTGTTTACTGTCTTAATCTGACTCAGAGACCTGATGGGGAGCTGGCATAACTTGAATGCTTGCAGGTTACAGAGCACAAGAGAGGTCAGTAGCTTATGACAGTACCGGAGAACCTGTAATACCGCAGAGAGACACCAGAGAGAGCAAGAGACTACAAGCTCCTCGAAAGAAACTGACAAGCTTCTGCAATTGAGAAATTACATGCACAAACCTTGAGAGAAGACATACGTTTATAAAAGATTTGAGAAGCCCTCAGTGTCTCTAGCCAGGCAGATTGGTGGTGGTCTTTCCCTGAATGAAGCCAGTCCATAAAGACTCAGAGAGATAGCTACTTTGTTCAAGTGCATGGATTCCCATACAATGTTACAAGGCATACAAGGAAACAGAAATAAGGCCAAATCAAAGAAACAAAATAAATTTTTAGAAACAAACTCTAGAGAAATATATGTATATAAATTACATGAGAAAGAATTCAAAATAACCATCAAAAAGATAATCAATAAGCTCAGAAAACAATGCATGAACAAAATGAGAATATCAGCAAGACAGAAATTAATAACCAACAAACAAACAAAAATTTTGGATATGAAGAACCAAATGACCAAATTGAAAAATTCATGAGAGTTTCTATATCAAGCCAAAGAAAGAATCAACAAACTTGAAGGTAAGTCATTTGAAATTATCCAGTCTGAGAAAAAAAAAGAAAAAAAAATGGAAAAGAGTAATGAAAGCCAAAGGACCAAAAGTACATTATCAAATGAACAAATATGGGAGTTACAAAAGGAGAAGAAGAGAGAAAGGGCCAGAAATCTTACTTGGACAAGTATTGGCCAAAGTCTTCTGAAATCTGGGGAAAGAAATGGATGACCAGTTTTGAGTAGCCTAGTAAATTACAACTAGAATGAACATAAAGAAGCCCACACTGAAATACACAATAAAATTATCAAAATTAAACAGCAAAGATAATTTCTAAGCAATATGAAAAAAGCAACTCATCACATCACATACATATTCATAAGACTATCAGTGATTTATCAGCAGAAACCTTGTGGGCCAGAACTGCTCAGGGAAAAAAAGGCCAGCCATAAATACCATAACCAGCAAAAATAGCCTTCAGAAATGAAGTAGAAACAAAGACTCTTCCAAGAACACAAAAACTGCAGAAATACATCCCCACTAGGCCTGTCTTCCAGGAAATACTAAACAGAGCTCTTCAAGTTAAAGCAAAAGAACACAAGACAGCAACATGAAAGCATATGTAAGTATGAAACTCACTAAAAATGGTAAATTTATGGACAGATAAATATGGTAATCCTGTAATGGTGATGTATAAATCACTTTTAATTCTGAAATAGGAGTTAACAAAAAAGTATAAAAATAACTACAACTATTAAAATACGTTGACACACAATATAAAAATATATGGTTTGTAACATCAGTATAAAAAAGTCAGTGGGGAGAAAGAAGGTGTAGGGTTTTTTATGTGATTCAAGTTAAGCTGTTACTCACTTAAAACAGATTGTTATAATGTTAAGGTATTTTGTGTAATCCCCATGGAAACCATAAGAAAATATAAAATATAAAAAATAAAATGAGAAAGAAATCAAAGTACTTCGCTACTAAAAAGTCAATAAAACAGAAAAAAAAAAAAAACAAGCAAGAGAAGAGGATAAAAAAGCTAGAAGACAGTGATGACTGTTCTTCTTAAATTCATATGTTGAAGTCTAACTTCCCAATACACTGCTTTGCAGAGGTGGGGCAGTTGGGACTAATTAGGTTATGAGGGTGAAAGTCTCTTGAATGGAATTAATGACCACATAAAAACAGAAGAAGATGCAGGATCTCACTTTTTACTCTCCACTTGGTGAGGGTACAATGAGTCAATGGCCCTCTGCAACCAAGAGTGGGCCCTCATCAGATACTAAATTTGCTGGTACCTTGATTTTAGATTTCCCAGCCTCCACATTATGAAAAATAAATATTTATTATTTAAGTCGTCCTCTCTATGGTAAGTTGTGATAGAAGCCCAAACTGGCAAAGATGAACAAGAAAATGTTGAATAAAATGGCAAGAGTAAATTCTTACTATCTGTAATTTCATTCAATGTAAATGGATTAAACTTCTACATTAGAAAAAGAAAAGCCTATAGTGGTTGAATGGATTCAAAGAACAAAGTTCAACTGTAGGCTGTCTACAAGAGAGTCATTTTAGATTTAATGACACACATTGGCCAAAAGTGAAAGAATGAAAAAAGATATTCCTTACAAATGATAACCAAAGAACAGAGGTGCCATACTTAAATCAAACAAAATAGACTTTAAGCCAAAACCTGTCACAAGAGACAAAGAGAGATACTATATAATGATAAAAAGGTCAATTTAAAGACAAATTGTAACAATAATAAATATATGTGACCCAACATCAGAGAACCCAAATTGATGAAGGAAATACTAATTGAAGTAAAGACAGAAAGCAAGGCAATAATAATAGGAGATCTCAATACCCCATATTCAACAATGGACATAATTTTCAGAAGATCACTAAGGTAACAGAAGACTTAAACAAATATAATAGGACAAATAAAACTAACATACATATATAAAACATTCCACTCAATGGCAACAGAATACACATTCTTCTCAACAGCTCATGGAATGTTCTCCAAGATAGATCACTTGTTAGATCATAAAGCAAGGTTTAACAAATTTAGGAATACTGGCATAATGTCAAGCTTCTTCTCTGACCACAGTGAAAGGAAACTAGAAATCAATAGCAGAATAAAAACAGAAAAACTAAAAAATATATTTAAACAACCACATTTGGACAATGAACATGCCAAAGAAGGGAAAGGTAAAGGGCCCAATCTGTCAGAAGGGAAATTAGAAAATATCCTGATAGAAACAAAAATAAAGCACAACATACCAAAACCTATGAGATGTAGCAAAGGCAGTAATAAACGGGAAGTTTATAGCAGTAAATGCCTACATTGCAAAGGAAGAAAAATCTCAAATAAACTATCTAACTTTATACCTCAAGGAACTAGAAAAGTATAAATAATCTAAACCTAAAGTTAGCAGAAAAAGGAAAATAATAAATACTTGTAAAAAAATAGAGAGTAGAAAAAAGGAAAATATTGACAAAATTAAGGAGGTTTTTTTTTTCTTTTTAAATAAATGAACAAACCTTTAGGAAACAAAGAAAAAAAGAGAAAAGATTCAAAATAAATAAAATCAGAAAGCAATTAGGAGACATTACAACTAATGCCACAAAATAGAATTTCAAGAGATTACCATGAAAAATTTTGTCAAAAAACCGAATACCCTAAATGAAGTGGATAATTTTCTAGAAACCTACAAACTTCCAAGACTGAATTATAAAGAAAAAAATATTAACAGACTTATAACTAGTAAGAAAATCGAATAAGTGATCAAAAACCACCAAACAAAAATAAGTTCATGTTCATCACAGCATTACTAATAGTAGCCAAGAGTTAGAAATAAATTGTGTCCATCAATGGATAAATGGATAAATAAAATGTGATATATACATACAAGAAAATATTACTTGGCAAGAAAAAATATTATTATATGCTACAACATGGATAAACCCTAAAGACATTATGTTAAGCAAAATACACCAGTCACAGAAGGACAAAAAAAACACATGATTCTCCTTACAGGAGGTATTAAAGTAGTCAGGCTCCTAGAACCAGAAAGTAAAATGGCGGTTACCAGGGTCTGAAAGAGAGAAAATGGAAAGTCAATTGTTCAGTGGGTAGAGTTTCAGTCATACAAATTGAAAAAGTTCTAGAGATATGCTCTGCAACAATGTGCATACAGTTAACAATTTTACTGTACACTTACAATTTGTTTAAAAAACTGAATTTTAATTTATATGGCTTTGCCACAGTGATAAAAAGTTAAGTATCTTACAAAAGATTTTGAGGTAAAAGAACCCTGCTTTACTTTCTAAAGTAACGGTTAAAAATGTTTTAGATTTACTGGAGATCCTGAATATTCAAATTTTAAACCCACCGTTAATAACTGCAACAATCCCTATTTTCTTTTCCAGAATTACTTTTCAATCTTTATCAAACTTGGATTATCATATTTGACTGTCCTTTTATGATAGCATCAAACAGATTTAGTAGAACCACAGTAACCATTATTAGAAAGTGACCTAATAAATTGCCATAAATTTGATGCACTTTCTACTAACTGGGTATAAAAGCTTGAATATAAGAAGTAATAATTGAAATTTACCATAATGGCATACACTCAGATGGTTTTGACACACTCACTTCTCAAAACATATATGCTTATGATATGACTTTGCTAATTGTGCCAGATAGACTAGCTTTCCCTCAAGATTATATATATATCTACATATATCTATATATCTATATATTTATATATAGATATATATATATATACACACACACACATAAACACATACACAAATGTGTGTGTGTGTGTGTGTGTGTGTGTGTGTGTATAAAATTTTAATCAGGATCAAGTCTTTCGTTGTTATTTGTTCGAATTTTAGTTATTTACAGCTGTAGGCCTGGAGTATCTTCAAGGCAGTAAGATCAGCTTTAACACTTGACATGAATTACAAGGTGGGAAAAAGGAGGTTTCATTTACTGTAAAATTCCATGTGATAAAACATTTCTCCCCAGATTTCCCTTCGTTTGACATAAAATATTTATAGAATAGCTAACCACCTGCACCCAGTGGCCAGGCAGTGGGTCATATCATCATCATAATGCCAAATTTACTGTCACAATTTCTTCCCAGGAATCCAGAATATGAACAATAAAAAACTATAACAGAAATTTTTGATTGCTGAAAGTTTTGAGTTTGACTCTATGGCTTTGTGTGCTGATGGATTTTCCAACTCAAAGATAGATAACTGAAAGAGATACCCTTGTAATGCACACTCCCCTACCCTCCCTCCTGCCAGCCATGTAGAAGAGAAACACCTACACTGTGATTGCTGAATGTTCCAGCTAGAACTGTTTTAAATTTGTGGTACAACTCGTTTCACCATTGTTTAAATACTCTTTAAAAATTAAACTTAGCATACATATCCATGCAACGTCCTTTAGGTTCACAACGAGATCCTGAAGTCTCAAACTGCCCGTCATGCACAGATTCAAGGGTGTCTCTAACTCTTGAATTTCACCCATATTCTTTGCTTCATTTGAATCAAGAAAATAGATCTTGGATAATTTCCTGTTTCATTGAATGCAAGATCATGGTATCCCACTAAGCTGATACATAGAATATGTATGTTCATACACAGAGAACCATTCTAGTGAGATTAAAATTACTGTAAAGTCTGCAGAACAAAATTACCATAAAGTTTGCAATGTTGTTCAGATTTTTAATTTTGAAATGTACCCCCTTGGCATTCACCTCCTCCCAACCTCCAGCACCACCACCTAAGTATCTTGCTGGACTAGTTTTCCAGGCTTGTTGCTTGGAAAATGCTTGTGTAGAGTTTGTATAAAGCCCAAAGGGGACTGTCCTTGGTGCTGAAAAGGGAAACAGCCACATCGTCACTGTTATGTGCACAAGGGCCTCCTCTCTAGAAAGCTGAGCTGCTTTTTGGCTACTTTCTGCATCATGAGCACAATCAGGCCTGTAAGCTCAGAGAAGCCTTTGGCTAGTTATGATTTCTGTTACTTGGTGCTGAAATTTTAATTTTCAAATCTTTCCCTAATCTTCATTTTCAGTATTCTATTAAAATACTGTTTAAGATAATCTTGGTGAGATCTCAAATTTTAAAACTATATTATGTGTTAGTTATGATAGCAATTTTAAAACAAATGTCATGGTAGAGAGGACAGCATTTTAAATATAGGGATTTAGGATCCCCTTTCTGGAAAATGGATGAAATGAAGAAAGTCATGCAAATATAGAAAAATACCACATCAGAATTAAGGGTGGGTGATAAGGCTGCTATCTAATAATTAAAATCACAAACATCAAAAAATTTCTGGGAAAAGAAAATAAGACAGAAATAAAACAAAGGGGAAGTTATTCACCTTTAAAAAATGGGTTTTGTTCCATTAGAAGCTCCTGTAAGAAAGCTAGGATAAACAGGCATATAGTCCTTAACTTGAATAGTAAAGGGGTAAATAAGTAGGCAGCATCTAAAACAGGTAAGACTCACTCCTATTGGAAAATTTTCATGCAATATGTGCAAACAACATGCAAAATAAGCTAGCTTAAGTATGTGATGTTGGCTATGGAATTTAAAGTTGTGTGATGCAGCTCTTCCTCTAACTTGATAGGCTGTGGGGTGTGATTGTAATGGTGAATAGCAAAGAGTGGATGTGAGTGGTCCACATATCAGCAGAGAAGAGTATTGTGTCATTGATATTATTTAAAATTCCAGGGAATGGTCATTTTAAAAGTCCAGTCCTTATTTGGTTTTATTATTATTTTAAAATCTCTACAAGCTATGCCTATCATTGCTAGTGGTATTACTTCCAATACCACTACCTTCACAGACACTGGTTTACTCTGTATTAAAAATGGAAACCTGGAAAAAAAAACCCTACTTATTTTAAAGTGCCTAAGGCCAAAATTACTTTGCAAAACTGAGGATAAGAAGCATACCAAACTCAAGGTCTCCCAGTAGGACTGCCTATACTACATCTTTCTCCCCATCATCCTAATTACCAAATAGTACAGAACTTATCACATTCTACCATACTAGAAAAAAAACTATTATTCCACATTGAAAATAATTTTATAGAACATCCATATCATGGAAAAATATTTCAAATATATCAGTTAGGTATAACAATGTTATGAGAGAGATAACAGTAAACATATTTGCACAGAAAACATGAAACATGAACAGTGGAATTATCTGCATTTTTAAATGTTTTATTTAATCATTTTCTATTTTTTAACTTTAAGAAAGTAAGCATTATAAGTATTACTAAAAAGACACAAATGTCAAAGTATTTAGTTTTTCTATATAAAGGAACATTATAGCAATGTGGACTTGTACCACCTCTTTATTGATAATTTCTCTTTTCAGAAGTTATTTTTAAAAAGCAGCCACTGTGAGACCTTACATGGCTGCATGTGGTGTTTTCAACTTAAATGCTTATTTTAGCATGCATATGCACACATATTATTTTCAATATCACAGTCATTCAGCAAAAATTTCCTGAAGATCAAGATGGTATAAAAGTTAAAGGGACTCTAGAATCATGACGTTAAGCTTTGAACCTGATTTTCATTTATTGTGTAACACTATGGATTTTTTTCCCTAAATAAAAACTAAGTTTTTAATCTAGTTGCTTAAATATCTGGACTTAAATCATACCATTCTTATAAAATTTAAAATGAGAAATATATAAAAAAAAGAGAAATACATTTAAAGAGATTTGTGGAATTTTTGGTACATTGTAAACAATAGATGCTTACCATTTTTGTTGAAATAACAACTATGTATAATACACTGTACTAGCAATCTGTGGATATGAAAGTAATACTATAATTTATTTTTTCAATATGATTTGTAATCAATACTTGTGAAAGATTAGAGAGAATGTAAAATTTTATTTGTAATTTTTCTCTCAGCATTTATAGTATAAATCTATTAACTCATTATCTACTTTCATTTTTATTTATTACAACAGCAGAGCAAAATCATTTCCCCTTATTGTATGGCATAATTTACAGGCTTTCCTAATCATCTAACATTGTAAAAAGTGCTGTTTATCAGGTGGCATATGTAAATAAATATTTACTATAATTGGAAATCTTTGAGCAGTGAGAGGAGATGCTGTCCAAACATGAATGTTTCGTACATATCATCCTTTTCTGAGTCTAATAATTTCCAACTGTTATAATAAGGCTTAGTCAAAATCTTAGAGACAGAATATCACAAATCTGTTAGCTTGCCGATATTTTTATAGATCAAGGAAAAAACTATTATTGTCATTCCTGATCTTTGCCTCTGCTAATGTAAGGAATGCTCTACCAGAAATGGCTACCTTATATAATCTTTCAGAAAATCATTATATATTTTCTTCATTGAACCATTAGCCAGAATTGTGAAAAAGGAAGCATCCCAGGCAATCTAAGCACTTAGAGAGACCTATATAAAGTGGAATGGATGTTGGACCAACACTAAGAAATGTGTTAGATTCCCAGGGCTACCATTAACCAATACTTTTACATGAGTGGAGTCACTTCAGATTCCCAAGCCTCAGCATTTGAATTTCAAAAATAAAGGGTTATAACCAAATGAAGACAAAAATCTATTTTATTTCCCAGACTCTAAGTGATACATAATATACATATGTATCTGATTTTCAACAAATTTTAATTCAATAATATACTCTAAAATTTTGCTGTGTCAATCTCTAAAGCATTCATTAAATTTTAAAGTTGAGAAATAAGACATTAATAGCTCTCACTTGAACTTGAGTGATCTTTGCAATTATGAATTTATTCAATGAAGCTCTTTTAATTTATAAATATAGTATTTCTGGTTTCTGAGGGTTTCTTCCTCAGTATAGGTCATATACATTGAAGATAACCAGAGCATGCTTCATGCATGTATACATGTTGACTCTAAGCCCTTACGGAGTCTCTACTATAACTGTTAAAAGATGATGGAACTAAGGCTTGGAGTGGGAAACTGTACGTTTAAGAAAGGACACACTTTAAATGGTAAGTCAAATACAACTAACCTAAACATCGTTACAAATAACGACTTAGTAATTTGAAAGATAATCAAATAAAAATTTCTGAGAAGACAATTTTGTAAAAAACAGTTTGTCAAGATTTAGACACATACAAAAATTTCAATATAAAGTAATACATATTGGTGGATAAATGTGTAGCAGTGGTTACAAATGTTGTAAACTCACAATCTTATGTAAATATGTTACCTTGCATTTCCCCTCCTTATGCCTCAATTTGTGTTGTTTTGATAACAATATACTGTCCAGATAAATGAACCAGAGACGGAGAAGAGAGGTATATAATTATTTACTATATTGCTAATAACTAATGAAAGTGTATTTTTTTTCCTAGGGAGAGAAACAATTTAAAGAGCTGAACTTTTGTGGCAAAATGACATTTACTATTCATCATTTAAAACTTACATATGTGTTTCCTTTTAAGCCAAAAAAAAAAAGAAAGAAAGAAATTTAGGAACAAACTAAGTAGTATAATTGCAAATTTTGGTGTAATAAATTTTAGCATAATATTAGATAACATACTGTTACAAAAATAGGCAGAACATCTTAGGAATTAAAGCAACTACTATGAAAGAAATTTCAGACAGTATTACAGGTTAGCACATTCAACTCATTAAGATACAGATAATTGCAATGCTATTTGCATATTTCCAGAGCATTAAAAAGATGGCAAACTTTCTAACACATTTTTAAATGCACCATCACCCAGAAGCCAAATCTGATTCAGAAAATTAAAAAACAGCATATTTACATACACAAACACATGCACCCTTAGATCAATCTCAATAAATCTCAATCATGGTCATAAACAAACAAAAGGTAGAACTCTGACAATATTCAAATTGTATATTAAGATAAATTACACATAATAAATTTAGCTTTCATCTAGGAATTCAAAAATAATTCAATGTAATTGTTAAAGGATTAATAAATGAAAAATTTAAACTTAATTACCTTAGTCAATGTAAAAAATATAAAAATTTAATTCTCATTCCTGAAAGAGTAATGATTACTAAAAAAGTAAAAGTAAAATTAATATAACAATTTTATACACTACAAACCAATGGTCAACATTAAATTGTGATAAAATTCTAAATACTGTATTCTTAAGTAAAGGCTGATTTTATTTAAGAAGGATTTACTGTTAGTTATTATTGCTCTGGAATGTCTCCCTAGAAAAAAGTAAAAGAAAATATGAAAAAAATTTGTTGATAAAGTGATTAATTAAAATAGATTTCTCATCAGGAAATGGGCAAACAACATAATCAGGCAATACGTAATATAAACAAACATGGCCAAGAAACCTTTGAAAAAAATTTGATTTAGAAATAATTTAAGAAACTCAAATTAATAAACAATGAAATATCTCTTCCTATAGAATGAGAAGACATTTAAAGATACTTATCAGTATCAACTAAGCTATAAAATAAAAACTCTTATATTTCTTGTAAAAGTATCTTTTTTTCCAATTGGGGTAAGTGAAAATTAAGCTTTATGTTTCAAAGTCTTAGGAATTTCATACTGTTTCATACTGCTTTTCGATACTTCAGACATATTACAGAAACATTCTCATAAATATTGGTCCCTTGACATATTGTTTATAATAGTGAAAAATGTAAACAATGTAAATATCTAACAATAATAAGTTTGTGACATAGGTTAATGGCAGATAAACATTTAAGGAAGTAGTTTTAGTAAGAGATTACCAAAATTATATGATTTTTAAAATTTCATTTTTATATTAATATTTAAATTTCTGACAGTATATTCTACAAAACATGTCATTAATATTTTAATAATGAATATATATTTATTACCTACTGTAGTATAAATTATGCTTTTCATTAAAATTATATACAGTCAGAAATATATTACAAATATAAATGCTATCAAATTTTAGATAAGATTATTTTCATTGATAGACATCAAATAAATCTTCATAGAAGTAGACAGAATTCATCTGGAATTTTAAAATAAGAATGAGCCTGAATCCCTAGTTAGCCAAACAATATGAATGTGTGTAGCTATGACCCAAAAAGGAATTTATTTTAGTTGGAGGTAGAGGGGCGATATTATTATGTGTTGTTTGAAGAATACTGTTAACATTTTAAGAAATAAAAAATTCAACCCTTCAGATATTCAAGACTTTATTACTTGTCTATAGTGTCTGTTTCATTGAATGTAATGTGAAAAATTTGGAGGAAATAGTTTTAAAGACAAATTCCAGGTCCACCATAGAGAGTATTCCTATACTATTCAAAGTCAGAGCAGTTGAAATGTCTCTTTGACCCTTCTGCATTATCCTCTAGCAAAAGTGTTGAAATTTAGCAATTTCTTTCTTCCTGTTCCTAAGTAAAGCTCAATAATTCTACAGGGGTCTGTACTCATGTATTCAAATTGTTTGATATACTAAAAAGAAATAAAAGTAAGTTTTTAGAATTGACTAATACATATATAATAAAACATGAAAAATCTAAAATTAATAATCTAAGCTCCCATCTTTAGAAATGATAAAAATAAGAGTGCAGTTTAAGCATAAATCAAGCAGAAGAACAGAAATATTTAAAACTGGAAAAAATCAATAAATTTGAAAATGGGAAAACAACAGAGAAAAATCAATGAAATAAAAAACAATTTATAATAATAAAAAGACATAGAAGACAAAATAAATAATACCATATATAAAAAAGAGGCCCTTTGTACTTTTCCTATGGACACTAAAATAATAACAAAAGAGTACTATGAACAACTTTATACCCACAAATTTAGTAATTTAGGTAAAATTAATATAATTACTTCAAAGATATAAATGACCAAAATTCAAAGAAAGAAAAATAGATAATCTGATTAAACCCACATCTATTAATGAAATTGAATAAATAATAACCTTCCAACCCTCCAAAAAATGAAGCGTGTGCTCCAGATAGTTTCACTGGTGAATTCTACCAAACATTTAAATAGGAAATGATACCAATTTTCCAGGAACTGTTCCAAAAAATATACACAGAGGAAAAACTTCCTACCCAGAGGTCAGCATTACCCTACCAGCAAAAACAAATTAAGATATTGTAGAAGAGAATAAGTAAACTACAGACTAATATCTCTCATGAACATAGATGCAAACAATCTTCAACAAAATATTAGCAAATCGAGTTCAACAATGTGTCGACAGAATTAAATACCATCAGCAAGGGGGATTTATTTCAGCTAGGTGAGGCTAATTCAAAATAAGAAAATCAATTTATGTTATATACCACATCAACAAGGTAAAAAAGAATTATATGATTATATTAATTGACATATTTTATGAGCAGAAACGTCTTTAATTTCTAAACATTTACCTTGGGGCTATGTAACAAAAACTATTTTATTGTTTTGGGACCTGAAGTCAATATATACTTGCATATTCAACTCTTACAATTATTATTGTTTACAGGTAAAAAAAATATTCAAAACTGACAGCTCGATTTTAGCTGAATTCACATGGAGTAATGCTTGGTTCTACTACTTAAACTTTTTACTAGGCATTTCAAATAAATACTGTAACATGTTCTAACTGTAAAATAAACAGTACTTGAAAACAAAGTTATGTAAATGAAACTGATAAAATATCACAAGTACAGAAGTTATTTGTGCTCATTTAGGACAATAATAAACTAGGCAAATGAAAGTACTAATTATCATCCCTATAGGTATATCAATGAACTGAAAAAAGAGTATATACATTTGCCTTTGTATACCCTCATAATAACTGTAGGAGTCGATGGGAGCCAGATACTCACTTCCCAGCTTCAAAAACAAATTGCAATGAGATTTCCCATATCTACTACGGTGGCAAGAGTTGGCTACAAATAGTTGCTACGCATATGACAGCAATTTTAGGAAAGGTGAAATCTATACTAGGATAGGCAAAGGATTTTAAAGCATAGGCTATAATTCCCAAACCAACTTCCCTAACAGGGTTTATAGTAAATGGCAATAAATACTTTGAACACTGGAACATAACACTAAATTGAAAACAAAAAGGAAAGTGAAAGAGGAAGAAAAGAAATGGAGGGGAGGAAAAAGGAGGAATTCTAGCATCAGGTGAAATAAGAGAAGGAAGTAGAGGAGAAGAATGGGGACGAGGAATAGCAGGGAGTGAAGGATGAAGTGGGAGAGAAAAGAGAAGGGAGACAGTGAGAAGGGGATTGGGAGTAATTACATGTACCTTTTTGTCTGTTGGGTGTTTTTGCTCTAGACTCTGACCTCATATTTATAGTTTACTTAGTAATACAAGGAAAAATATGTTGAATTCTTTTCAAAAAATTTCAAAAATGCATAAGCCTCTTTCACTTCTAAAAAATAAGCAAGCAAACAAACACAACAAGATAATCCCTCAGTCCTCCATTATTCCCATTTTGAATGTATTTCTCTCCATCCTTTGTAAGTAATTTCTTGGAAAATTTACCACTTTCTTGTCTTCTGTTCACTTCTTTATCTTATGAGAATCTTGTTTAATCAAATTTGCTCGTTTAATCAAATTTGCTCTCCCAAAAATACTAGCGTCATGCTTTCTGTGACAATCTAATTACCAATTCCAACATGCTTTTTTGCAATTCTTATCCAACATTTTACACTGATTGACACTGATGATTAATCCTCTTTGGGGATCCTTGAAAACATTCTCTGTGAATTTTGCTTCTACCTGTCTGACAACTTTTCACATTGATTCCATTGGCTTCATTGTTCATCTTGTTCATCTTGTTTATCTAGGTCCTTAAATATTTTTTAAGGTACCCATTCAGCCCTCTCAAATTTTGCTCTCATATACTTTCTTGTATAGTAGTAGTATCATATTTTTAGCTTTTAAAGTTGCCAAATCACCTATCAAATAAACAAATTTGCAGTTAATTAACTGGCTCCTAAGTCACTGTTTCCATCACATATCATCTGTGAATCTCTGAACTCACATGGTTACTATCTTCTAGCTATCTCTACCTGTCATGTCTTAGTATGTTTCTCCTTTCAGAATGAGTGCATTACCTTGCTTTTTTTTTTTTTAATTCTTAGGAGAGGCACTACCATTTACCTATTCAACTAAATGAGTAACTGTGGATTTATTCCAGACACCTCCCTGACTATCGTGCTCAAATTCAATCAGTCAGAAAGTGCTCCAAATTGTATCTAAACAGGTCTCTGATCTGATCTTCTCTAGCAGCATAGTTATTATTCCTTGAGATACTAATAGCACTATGTATAGTTCCACTCACCTATCTATCCTGCATAGCATTGGGTTTGATCTCTCTATATCACAATTTTGATCACGTCACTTTCAACATAAGGTCACTCAGTGATCCTCCTCCCAAAGCCTACAGAACAAATTTTAATCTCCTTACTATTGTTGTAATGTGGGTTTTTGGGTTTTTTGACCTGCAGCGTACCTCTGCATTTTAAGTCTTCTCAAATAAACTTCCCATCAATTATTCTATATTCTACCACGCAAAATAAATTTGTAATTCTTCAGCCTTGCTGTATTTATAAAAACATGTGCTCTCACACATGAAGATTCCTCTTCTTCGAATGCCCTTTTTCCTCAACTACATATATAGTTTTGTCAAATTCGTACAAATTTTTCACAGCTCCGGTTTCCTTTATTTTTCTTTGAGAAGCAGTTCTTCCCATTAGATTTTTAATTATTATTTTGCTTTGTTTTTGTTTTTAATAACAACTTGTAAATACTCATGCTATTGTACTTATTCTATTCTCCCCCTGGCTAATGGGCTGGAAGTGAATAGACACTATGTCATATTTGTGCCTCTGTTTCCAGCTAGTAGCTCAGTTCTTAATGCGTTACAAATATAAAGACAATGAATATTATTGTTCATCTCTTCATTTGATTAAAAGGGCAAAAATGGATGATAAAAAGATTAAAGGTGTAAGTAAGCAAAATGAAGAAACTCATACTGTAATCCTATTACACAGATCTATCTGTGATTAACATTTTTGTGCATATGCAAGTATTTGCTTATGCAAAGCCTACACAGAAAAAAAGAAAGTAGTTTGCAAAACATTCATAAAATCTGTTTAATTCAGTAATGATAATCAAATTAGTATAAATTAAAACTACATTGTAAATCCTTTTTAAAAGAAAAAACAAATCTGGCAACGAATCTAAAATCTCATGATATATAAGGTTGGTAAAATGTAAATACAAAAGTGTGTATGTATACACACACACACACACATGTCATGCTTTTAATGACAATCTAATATATATATACACACACATATACTAGTGTCACGCCTTTAATAATTTAGTATATACACACGCATATACAGTAAAATTCCATTAATTAATTTTTTTCCTTTTGAATCCCACTTCTCTCTCTGCTGTCTCTACATATCTTCATCTGTGTATTTATCCATCTACCTATCTATTTGCATTCTCACATTGAATGTATATTGAAAGAAATATCTCTTCCACAGCTAGGCTAGTCTTTCTCAATAGCTTTTCTTTAATCCACAGTCATTTTGCTTTTTAGCGAACTCTTCTGTTTTGGGTTAGGCAGAAGAGGAGAAAGACATGTATGGTGGAAGAAAGAGAAGGCGAATAAAAGATCACTGATGAGCACGTGATGTCTAGTAAATCCACACTCTCTGGTAAGGATCCTTACTCTCTGAAACTACATTTCTCTTAGTCCAGGCTCTCATCCAATCTTTCAGAGTTCAAAGGCTGCTCCTGCTCAGCAAAACATTTAAATTGGAGTCCCCTTTCTCATTGATTTGTGGCTTCCTTTTGAAGATTTCACAGTCCTAGACCTTTGTTGTCAATGTATTAAATAAAAACCTAGCTCCTCTGTCAGTGCCTAGGGATTTGTCAATTAACTTGCAGTCATTTGACCTTTACTAATTGCAAAATTAAGAGAACGCTGCCCTTACCGGCCTCCCAAAAGGCTGTCCTCTCCCCTATATAATACATTCAAGGTTGCATTACTGTCCATTTCACTTTTTAAAGTTGAAGAAATTCAATTATTTAGAATTTGGAAACATGTCTAAAGCTTTTGGTCCTCCTTAAAGACACTCTTCTCCTTGTTAGCAATCTCCACCACACAGCTAATCCATGTCCTGTGCAGATTGGTCAGGTTGCCAAGGAGTAATAGTATAGACCTTGCTACTTTCTTGGTCATTCTGCAAATTAAACTTTATTCTATCTTGTAGAGATTCTAGTAACTTTTTATCTATCTTATTTTTTATTTTCTGTTCTTTCTGTTACCAGCTGGTGACAGACATAGAGATGCAAAAGTGCAAGAAGTATATACTGTGCTAGTAATTCCCTCCGGAGGCAAATATTTAAAAATTCCTCCAAGAAACACAACTCTAGAAAAGTTGTGAGAGCAGATCTAACTATAGAGAAATTTTAGGTCATTCAGGTGGACATCAAGATAGCTAAAAACCAATTACTGGAACCTGTTACCTTCAAACGGCAAAAACACCAATAACTTTTGCATCAATCTAATAGATGCTGAAACAAGCTGTGCATTTTCCATATCATTTTTAACAATGAGAAAATGCCATAACAACAAAATAATCCTATTACTGGTAATAATGATGGTGATGATGATGATGATGATGATGATAAGATATTGGTAATAATATTTGAACACTTGCTTAATTCTCAAAATAATCATGTACTTTTTGCCTCTTATTTTACTAATGTTATCTTCATTAATGACCTCACAACCAACACAAGAGTTGGAAATGCTATCTCTACTTTCTTAGGGAAAAAGTAAAGAAATGAGAAACAGAGGATTAGAGACAATTCTTGACTGACTGGAAATCTCAAACCTATCCCTCATGGTCTATGTCTTCTTCAGAATATATCTGTCCTGCTGGGACTTCTGACACCTTTCATGTAACTTCAAATCAGAAAGAATTTTAGAAATCCCATGGCCCCACTCACTCATTTTAGAAAGATGAAATTGAAACGGAAACCCGCAAAGTAATTTGTTCATTGTGACTTAGTCACTTAACAGGTAAGTTTCAAAGCGGACTTCAAAATTTAATCCTCAGACACACAATTCCTTCCATGACATGTCAAATGGCTCCAAAAATAGGATTTATAATTTGATAATTTTGCATAAGTGTACAGGGTAAAAAGGGATGGAATATTTAAAATCTCTAAGGGTCCAGTATATACATTTAACAAAGTACATCATGCTGCCTACTTTGTTCATAGACGAAAGTGATGTATTTCATATTGATAAATTTTGAAATGGTCTTTTCTTTTCCCGGCATCCATGACAACTAATAGTACTGTGAATAGTGAAAAAATCATCAGGATACCTCTTTTCGGCTTCTTTCCTGAGAAAGTGATAAGCGTATTGATTTGTGTCTTTATTCTGCAAGTATGCTATTGAATAAATTATACAAATAAAGATTGTATAAATTCAGCAACATTTGTGGCATATCATATGACTATTGAAAACATTATAGAATATTGCTTTTAGTGTAATAACCCCTGAGAAATAATTGGCTTGCATTATGAAACTTGCGATTTCTCTCAAAAGAAAAATATCCTGAAGCAATTTCACACCATCTTCACATATGTTCTGCCAAAAGTTATAAAAAGCCAAATCTCACAGCCTAGAGCTGTGGCAATGTAATTAGATTTCTTTTCCACAAATGAAAATACTGATTGGATTGGAAGGTGTTTAGTGACCAATACGTTTTGCTTACCATGCCAAAATGTCATGGCTCCAGGTTGGAGAAGTTGAATTACAATTAATTGCAGTTTCAGGGAATGACTTTGAGACAACAGCAGTGTGGAGTTATCACTGGGATGTAAATAAGGCCCACTTGAGTCATGAGATCATCGCATTATTTGCTCTTTAGAGCCTATCCCTCTACTCAAAGTATCTCCAGAACCTATAGGACAGAAAACATGGTAACATACAATGCAGCATGTGAGGTGTGCAGGTCATATGATGGTCCAAACATTCTGGGAGTCCTGAGACAGAGACTTGGGCAATACTGGTTGTGTTGGGGGCTGATGCTAGTGGAGGGGACAGTTGCCATGAGCAAAGATTTCCCAGACAGATAAAACCGACTCTTAATAGGAGATGATTTTAAAGTCTGTTATGAGGATCATCTGTATCTGCATCAGCCTGTCTGTAGCTTGTTAAAAATGCACTTTCCTTAGCCCAATCTACCTAAATCAGAATGCGTTGGAGACCTAGACAAGCTCCCCAGGCAATTCTGATGTACACCAAAGTTTGACAACCACCAATTTTTAAAGTTTGGTGACAGGCAATTGGTGAGAGGCTAGTAGATGATTAACAGGGACTAAATCCCATAAGGAATATCAGTTGAGTTTCACTGGGAAGGCCAACCACTGCATCAGAGAACCTGGGAGAGATCCAGACAGGTAATTGGCATCAGGGGTATCTGTCACATAGGATAATGGCAGGGCTCCAGACTCAAGTTTGGGCAGAGCTCCAATCCCAAGGAAGAAATAAATATCTGTGGCACCTTGTTGGAGCTATATTGGAGCAAGCATGGGTGGTAAAAAGAGAATAAGAAGTAAGTTTGGAATTGAGAACTTAAGAGTCAGTATTTATTGTATTAATTGTATTTAAAAGTATTTACAAATATATGCAAACATTCAATGGTGTATTTTTTTTCAAAGTTCCACTGATGCATGATATGAGAAAATAACAAAAAACAACACCCTCCCACCCTATACCACACCCACAAAATATATGGACAAAACATAGAACAAAAACATCAATAAGATTTAAATTGTAATGAAAACTTCTTAATGGCTATCTACTTCTCTATAAAATGAGGACTGTTGATCATGGTGACAGCGTTGTTTCATTCCACAGATCATGCTATTTCATCTACTTACAGGGGAGCAGAAACCTTTATTGTGGGGCTACATCATTCTTCTTTTATGGCTTCCATTTAAAATGTAGTACTAGAACCTGGTTGTTTTAGCATTTTTCTAGAAGTCAGTCAGTCCTATAAAAACTCAGTCATTCTCAACTGACATCTCCACAGAGTAGTTTGTCTTAGCAAAAAGGACAGACCTGATAGTACTTCTCTGAGAAATTCTAGTCAAATATACTTATTCAATTAGGTGAGAGGACTGAGGGGAAGGAGATGAGAGGAAGGAGCTGGACATGTCAATGTAGCCATCACTCTTGTGAACCTCTCAGAAGAAAACAAAAGCTCGTCCTCCTGCTAATATATGCAAGTTCCTCAATAAAAGTACTTGTAAGTCACCTGTCACTTGGTGCCTTGTATATATAATCAGTAGTCCATCCATTTGTTTATTGAAGATCTTTGTTACCCTCTTTCTGTGTGCAGTGTGGTCGTATAAGAAGATCCATAAACAAAACTGTTGTCCCTAAACTCCCAGCATTTGAAATCCTGGATGGCACACTTTGTGTCTGATTTACTATGTTACCTCTCACTAAGAATTTCACCAAACAATATCATCTAATAAGTATAATACAAAAAGAGCTGCAAAGTACTAATTCTGCGTTTCCTTTTCCTGCATTTCTTTTAAAAAGCATTCTATATTATTGTGTAAATTTTTTATCGATATTCAAAAAGACTTCCCTATTTAACCAGATAAATATTGGAAGGCATTCTATGACACTTAAACAATGAAATCAGGTTTTGACTTTTGAGGAAAATGAGAAAAATAATCTGGTGAGATATAAATTAAATTATTTTGCATAAGAAGTACATTTAATGGTAGCTGCAAGGAGACTCTGACAAAGAGAAGATCAGTGACATTGAATTACAATGATTAGAATGTGACTTCTACGATCTCTAAATGTCTTGAAAGCAGTAATTACACAGTATTCCTGTGTGGGCCTGTAGGTCACACTGCAGGCAATTTTCTATTTTATTAAATTTATAAAATAGGAGAGTACTAGTTGTCCCAGTTTCCAATTAGATTAAATAGATAACCTTTTGTCTATTTTTAAAAAGTATTATTAAATGGGGGAAATATTTTCTCAGAAATGTCACCTATCTGTTGCATAATCTAGAAAATATTCGTTATATTTAACATGTATACTTTCCTGTAGGTAGATATGCTATTAACTTTTCCCATTGTCTAAAATTTTCAGATGGAAAGAACTCTTCCTCAGTATTTGGAACACTCTGCCCAAGAAAATGCTGACTTTCCTGGGAGACAGGAGGTACTGCAGACCATATTACTTCTGATGAGCTCTAATATATACTTTTGACGGTATGCTCATTTTTATTCTATCAGTGCTAATACAACCGAATAACCCATTTATGCAATTTTCCATCTTTCTACAAGATGGATGAATAAGCTTAATGTATAAAGGATGACAAAATGAAATATAGAAGTCTGGATAGAACAGAATAACCAAAGTAGCACACACAATTACTAGCATCTGTCAATCTTTCCCCATCATTTGTCATTCATTCTGTTACTAATTCTTACAGTTGAAATTATATGTCATGGGATAAATGTAATGGAAAGTTACTGTTCAGCTTTTCTTAAATAAAGGATCAATGAAACATACATTCAGAAAAAAATGCTTCTAGTGTTGCCAGTCATTTTCAAATCCTCAAGATGGAGGCTAATGTACTTTCCATTGCTTTTGGTCCCACTAGAAACATGGCACTTAAGAGAATAATTTTCAGTTGCTTAGAGAAAGGTTTTACATCCTTTCAAAAAATGCAGTTTCTAAAGCTGAGTCATATAGTTATTAACACATTTGTTCATATATATATATATATATATACACACACACATACATATGTGTGTATGTGTGTGTGTGTGTGTGTGTATGTGTGTGTGTATATATGTTATTTTGATATACTGGAGCATTACCAATGGTTTAACAGAATTTGAGCATATTTTGGGTTTATCACTCCTGCAATTAAAATAACAAAACAAATGGTTTTTGAGCTAGTAATGTTTAACTTGAGAACACTAGAAGGTTTGAAACTATGCACTGATAGTATTATTATTACAACATATGGCATGTTTTGCAATACTAACTAAACTCCTACTATCTATATAAACTTGTGATAAATAAAACAGTACCACTGTAATACACAAATATACATAGTGTATATGTATCACATACACATTTATAATGGAAATCAAGTGAAAGCCAAGGAATTATCCAAGTATATATCCACTTTTATCTCTAATAAAAGTGAAATTTCATATCACAACAAAGGACATATTTTTCAGTAAATTGTGCTAAAACTTGGGAGAAGAATGGTTAACTGAATTAATTCAAATAAATATTCGGACATAACAATATTATAATTTAATTTTCCAAGAATATTTCTGGAGTATAGTCAACAAGGTATTACAAAAGTTTTAAAATTTTGTACACTTTTTGTCTTTTCAAATCATTTTACTCTTTTTTTTTATTTTGAGGAAATAACTCAAGACATGGAGAAATAATTATACACAACAACAATCATGCTGGCGTGCATTTTAATAATAATATTTTTCTTTGTTTTTTTTTTTTTTTTTTTTTTTGTATTTCTGTTCTATTTCTTGGTAGTAAAAACTCATAAATTCAGTGGTACTTTGAAGAGTGACTAGCTATTTATAAATATCCTATTAGCTATGTACAGTGATATGTTGATAAGTGGTTAACAAAAACAAACCAACAAAAGCTTTCATTGGTAGCACTGGTTGATTACCACTGGGTCTATTTATGAGAAAAGAGCACATCACAGGCTAGGAAAACCTTAATATGTTTTCATTAACTGAGTCTCTTTTTTCTCATAGTGGTTTACTAAATAGTACCTGTTTTTGCCATGCATGCGATGAGAAACACGGCATTTTACTTCTTAAAAGCTAGTTTGGGCAAGAAGGATTCAGCTGCTTTTGCTGACTATGGGTTTGAAAACAGAACCTTACAGGAATAAAGGAAGTTCATTCTCTGGCCCAATCATAAGTGACTATTTATTTATTTATTTCTAAGGAAAATCTGAGAGCTGAGAAAAGCTAAAATACAACATTCTGGCAAAATATTACTACCCCTAATATTCCTTAAGATTTGGGATATTTTATCTAACATTACTGTGACTCAGTTTTCATATATTCAAAATAAAATAATCATACCTCCAACAATCAAAAGATGGTCATGAAGCCAAGGTTAGGAGTTATCTGTGGAAGTACTCTGCTAGGCAGAAAACATTGAGCAGACATGAAGAATATTTACTACAGGACAATTTTGGCAGAGTACCTTATAATAAGCTTTGAAGCATCATTCTGATGCCACCACAACTGGCACATTTACAGGAAACAAGTCAAATCTGTGTCTTATTCTCTCTTATTTATTTGCTTATTTATTTTGTAACTAATCAGATAATTAAGTAATTTAGAAACAAGCAAATAATTCATAAGAACATTTGAGAAGAGGTAACTTTCTGTTTGTTTTTTCCTATTGAAATAAATAGATTGCATTTGTTCTTGGCAATCACGCTTTGGACTTAGATTTTCTTTGTTTCTTGCTTCTAATTCTCTGGGGAAATAATATTTCCTTCTATTGAATTATAACCCTCCTTATAATAAATATCGTCCTACTGAAAACAGGTTTTTGTCCATTTTATGTGTTTTAAACCTTTATGCAAATTTTAATCTGGTTTTAGACATAGTCTATAACCCTTTCCTTTAAATGCATAAGCAATGTTGTTACCAACTTTCTGGCTTTGCTTGCTTATTATATCATTAACCATTCAAAGAGCTTTCAATAAAACACAATATGTTTGTATATAAATACATTTAAAATAATAATATCAAGAGAGCAAATAAAATCAAAATATATTCTATTTAGAGCCAGCATCTGTGGAAAGCAAAACATATTGGGCTTTGAATGAAGAAACTGATATACAAATAATGAATGCTTTATTTAATAAAAACATTTCATTAAAAAAAAACATCAACCAAAACCACATGAATAACAATATTAGCCAATATTAATTATGAGACAAAATGTTACCTTATCAGAAGCCATTTAGTCTCTTGCTTCCTATATACCTCACTAGTCTCTCTTTTTATGTCTCCTTACAGTGTTTTTCTTCTCTATTAATCCTCTAAATACTGCTGCAACCTAGGCTCAGCCTAATTCATTTCTCTACTCATTGGCATGTTTTATCTGATTTCATCCATTTCTGTGGCATTAAAAGTAGAATTGTGGGATCAGGGACTGGGATAACCATGGGAAGTGGTTAGTTAATAGACGCAAAGTGACAGCTGGAGGGGAGGATTAATTTCTAGTGTTCTGTAGCACTGTCGGGTAAATATGGTTAACGGTAATTTGGCATATATTTTCAAAAAGTCAGGAAAGAGAATTTTGAATACTCATAACACAAATAAATAATAAATTTTCTATGTGGCAGCTATGCTAATGACCCTAATTTGATCATTACACATTGTATACATGTGTGAAAATATCACTCTACCTCCCATAGACATGTATGGTATGTGTCAGCTAAAATTAAAAGAAAAAAAGCATTAATAGACTAGTTGTGTGTATTGGTGTATGTTTACATGTGTCAGTGTATGTGTATTTGTACATGATTTTTCTCAATTTCAGTGAAGATCTTTCCTTTGAGCTAGCAAATTAGTCTCTTCCCTTGGTTTTTCTTAATCCCACCTGAATGTTAATAAGTCCAAAATAAAACTCCTGATTCTTTATCCCTTAGCAATATTAATGACATCAGTAACTGAATTTTTTTATACAAAACACCTGAATATTGTACTAATTTTCTGTACTCTTCCTCCTAAGCTTGCTTTTTTTTTCTTATTTGAAATGTTTCTTCCGTTTTGAAATTTTTTTGAGATTTTTCTTCAAAAATTATGATCCTTAATTTTTGATCAATATAAATGCAAACACCAAAAAACTTACCAACCTGTGGGAAATCACAATTCTTTCATAGAGTATACACAGCATGAAAACATTGTATTGTAAGCTAACCCTGAAAGATTGCAAATGTTGATTTGTTCTCAATATGAAGCTAAAATTTCCGAAGGCGAGTAAGCATTACTCGCAGTCATTCATACTTGAACCAGAAGCCTGCTGATTTCCAAGATATCTAAAGCTACCTCTCAATGCCCAGGGCATAAATGAAATAACCATCACTAACCATTATTGGATTCCCCGGTCCACACAGACATAACTCACTGTAAAGTTTTATTTATTTAAAAATATTGATAATGTTTATACTAGAAAAATGTGACACTTCATTCTCTTTGGCATAATGGTTGTCAATTGATGATTCTTTATTATATTTCAGTCATTAAAGGAACAATCTAAAGCATAGGGAATGTGGATTTTTTATTGTCATTGTTGTTCAAAAAGCTATTAGAAGAAAACAAATACGGATTAGGGCATAAACTTTTTTTCCTTCCAAATGTAGTGAAAACAGTGGGATGTCCTTTCATGCTAAATATGTCTAAGAAAGAATTGAGAGGCTTGCTGAGCCATAAACATAAATGGCTTTGATAGCACTGGAGTTGAAAACCTTTATTTACATTCACTCAGTGTGAATGTGAGCTTCCATATGGTCAAACCCATGGCTTAGGAGTCTATGGGGAAGGTTAATATGTTATCTGGCTCTTCTCACACAAATTATATTCTGATGGCAACCATTAGCCCTCTCGTAGTTTTCTTTCTTTTATGAGCCTTCCCAAATTATTCTCCCCCTCGGTCTACAAGCAGATTGCCTCCTTCACCAGGAGACTTCAGCATGATTGACTCAGAAGACAAGTTTCTTTCCTAGTACTTCAGAAGAGTAATACCTTGCTAAGCATTTCCCCAAGAATCCATGAGCTGTTTGAAATTTAGATACAGATAAACAGAATCAAAGCACATGCTTGGCTTAAGTTGGAGGATTTTATTGCTTAGTTATGTTAGTGATGATGAATGGTTATGGCTGTAGTCATATTTTCTTATATAACATGAAAATATATTTTTACAATGTTCTTGCACATTTATTTTCCGCAATTCAAATGCTCACTCACCATATAACCTCTACCTTAAGGCTATTGCATTCTAAGAAATGGATGAGATAGACAGACATGGAATAAAAATGAAACTGGTGAGATACTACAGTGCACTTAATCATTCCTTTGTTCGTTCTGTCATCTATTCAATCAACACATATTTACAGTGGTTCCACCTATAAGATGTAGAACTTTTGACAATACTCCATGAAGATTCAGACACGCCCGAGTATGCATAGTGAGCTGGAGAGCATATTCTCAAGTAGATGGTTTGCACGAAAACTTATTTGTTTTAGCAAAAGCTTAAATGGGAAATTTGGAGATGCTGCCACCCATAGATTGAGACTAGGATGGGGGTGATTCAGGACAATGCAGTGTCTTGCATTTCCCTGAAGCATGACTTGTGTCTGAGGTCTGAGGTTTCAGAAATGACGGGAAACTGCAGAAACTATTTTCATTTGGTCTAAATATATGACACGAGGAGACAACCTTAAAGTCCCTGAAATTCTTACATCTCCAGAGAATAAAACATGACACAGAGTGGAGGAAAGGGACTTTGTTCTCTTCCACCATCAGAAAAGTACCAGAGAAACGAGGATGCTTAGTGATCAATGAGGATACCTGGCCCACATTTAGTGCTGAACAGTTGCTTAACTGAGTAATATAAAAATTCTAGTATTATCAGACATACATATGACCACATATCAGGCATTTCCTGGGGGCTTCTAGAAGTGCTTCAAGGATAATTTCAGGTTATTGGAATTCTGCACAAGTAAGCGCACGGAAGAACAAGTAGGGTGTCTATTACTGCTGTTAATTTCACCTCACTTCTACCTGTAGATTGTTGAAGCATAGGAAAAGCTGATCTCCCTTTGAAGGAGTAATTTAGATTTTAAGTACTAAACAGAGAAAAAAGGTATCTTCATTACATGAGACCAAGGTGTTCATATGCTAGACAAATAGAGAAGTGAATATAATGTAATTTGAAATGTGCTGTGATACATCAGAGAGCAGATATGTGATAGCACAATGAATATCTAATCCAGACTGGAAAACTGAGTTTTGAAGTATATATATATATGTGTGTGTGTGTGTGTGTGTGTGTGCCGTCTATGTGTGTGTGTGTGTATATATATATATATATATTATATTTTTATATAAATATGTTCATATATATATAAACATAGAGGAAGCATAAAAAGGAACTATAACAAGGGAAACGGCGGACATTTTATGATATATTCACGAACTTGCAAGAACTTGGTCGTGTTTGAATCTCAGGTTTCAATTAGGGCATAAGCAATAGATAGATAGACACATACATGCATACAAATATACATATAAAATTCTTGAATATGTATTTTAAGATATTTCAGCTTACACCGACATGGCAATATATTACTACAGTGGATTAATGGAGCAGAGTCTAGATTCCTATGCAGTCTCTTTCCCATTATTCCACTTATGATAACTTCTTTTCTTCTCACCTCTTCTGCTGGAAGTAAACTCTGAGATCCAAATTACCCCACACTGCATCCAAATAGTTAACCTCACAGCCCCTGGTCACAGATGATTTGTCTTTGGTAGGACTGAAAGGGTAGCTCTAGACCCAAGTTCAGCCAATCCCGTCCTTCTTTGGATTTTATATAATGAATAGTTAGATCAGACTCTCTCTATGTCACTAAAATTGTAATACATAAACTAAAATATTACAAGTATCCACATTTTTCTATGCAGATGGATAATTATATGAAGCCAGTCTTTGGCAAGACAGAAGACTGTAATAGAGGCCCAGAGAAAAGCAACAATGAGAAATGGAGAAAGTAGTCTGATGACAGCTGAGTTCCTGGGGGAAGCTTTCCCTG
This sequence comes from Cebus imitator, assembly GCF_001604975.1. Lineage (NCBI taxonomy): Eukaryota > Metazoa > Chordata > Mammalia > Primates > Cebidae > Cebus > Cebus imitator. The sequence continues at coordinate 137,078 of NW_016107613.1, read as the reverse complement.
AGTTCCAAATATCACTATCTCTAGTATCTACAAACATCCCTGTAGCACTGTAGGAAGTTATACTTTGTTCAAACTAATAAATGTTTAGTGGCTTATATTTATAAAAGAAAAACAATGGTCCTGAGCAATATATTTGTTTTAAAGTGTTCAAGCATATGAATTTTTAAATGAAAATTAAAGGTGGTAGAGAAAACAGATGGAGTACTTCTACTACCTTATGTGTCACTTGCAGAAAGATTCAAGAAGAGAGAAGACAGGTAACTATGGAAAGAAGCCACTCACACAGAAGACAAGTTCTTGGCATCAGCATGATTAATACTGATACACTCTAGCCTGGTGTGTTGGCAAGCAAGTGAAAAGCAGGAGGCACTTTTTAAGTCAGCAGTGGGATGGGGTGGGGTGGAATTTTAAATTTGATAGTAATGCCTCCTGAAGTGAGTCCAGCCAGCATTTGATAACCGTGAGAAAAGATTTCTAGTGTTTGCAACTTAGATGTCAACAAATGCCAGATGTACTAATTGGACAGAAAGTATTATCAAGGGATTAGGAGGACTGAAGGTGCTTTTGATTTACATTTCTGTGTTCCATTATATTTTAGATTTTTTTTTAAATTACATCTCCTATCCTATGGTTATCTACTGATATTTAAGTATTATTATCTACCTAGTTAACATAGTGTCTTATTCTTTAACACTGGCCTTTAATTTCCTTGAGGCAAAGTTGTAATGACTTGATTAATATAGTTATTAGGTGCTGCTTAACTCAGTTGTAAGTGCTTGCCATCACAGTACATGCTACAAAAATATTTACATTTAATGAAGAATATAATCATTTATCTTGTCATGATGCTAAAAAGTGACAGTGTTCATTCATTCACTATTCAATATTCACTGTTTTAGGCAACATGTACTGGTTATATGTGGGAAATATGGACAGGTGACTATAACATTCATAGTGTCTGCTCTAAAATAGATATTCAGAAGATAATAAAACACAGAAAAGAAATTATTTCTTAACTATCTCTCAGAAATTCACAGTTGGGAACAGCAACGATGTACATCAGACATCTCCTTTCACCTCAAGGCATCTATCCCAACTGCATACATCTGCCACGGCAGAGACAGCTGGACTTTGCAAATCAAAATCTATTTCAGTTAAAGAAATTTGACATTAACCAAAACCTATTTGGAAACATAATTTAAGCTTTCCGTTTTTTGGATAGGATCTTGCTCTTTCACCTAGACTGCAGTGCAGTGGTGCCATCATAGCTCACTGCCACCTCAAACTCCTGGGATCAAGGCATCCTCCTGACTCAACCTCCTGAAGCCTGGAACTACAGGGGCATGCCACCATGCCTGGCTAATTTTTAAATTTTTTGCAGAGAAGGGATCTCATTATGTTGCCAGGGTTCTTCTCAGACTGCTGGGCCCAAGTGATCTTTGCCTCAGCCTCTCAAAGTGTTTGAGTTACAGGTGTGAGCCACGGCATCAGGATCAGGCCAGCAATTTTTAAAAATCTGTTAAGAAGGGGTCTAAGCTTCTATATAGAGTGATGGAATATACAATATGATTTTTCTTTTAAACATTAGATAAAGAGTATATATAAATATTGGGTGGTTTGAGAAGTCTTGTTTTCTTGAATTGATCAATTTAGGAAACTGAGAATTAAACTGCGTTGAAGGTTTACTTGCCCTTTGATACAAGGGGGCTTATAAAAACTTAAAAGCATATTTGCTAACAAAATGATTTTTCTCAGTGAATTTCTATTTTCTTATATTAAGTTCTTAACCCTAGGCCATGCTCCACTATTTGTCCATGGATATTGTTATGATCTACCATTTGTCATATTTCCTCTACCTCTCTAGTCATTTTACCTGAAGAGAAAGTCAGCTTCAACTTCCATTTACTCACTTAGTCTTATTGCATTTTAACACAGAAAAGGTAAGAAACCCTCAGTAGAAAAACCACAAAAATAACATAAGTTCCTAGAAAGTTTCTAAGTCATACCAAAACAACTATATATTTCACCCTGACAATCCTGGTGATGCAAAATGAAAAAAAAAAAAAAAACATGTAAAAATTTTACTTTTGGGCAATCAGGCCCTTTCTTTGTGTATAAAGTAAATGGAAAGGAAAGAAGTATTTGAAGTATATCTTTTTATGAAGAATGATAATAAAATACATTTTCATAATTATTAGCAATTTTTTAAGCATCATGGTTTCCTATCAGTGAGATAGGGTGGACACTGGATGAAGGAGCTTGTGTCTGGATGAGTCACCAGACTGGGTGGTAGAAGGTACCCTAGTCATGATGCTGCAGTGTGTGAGGAACCAAAGGCAAATTCAGATAAATGGAGAGATGGGGATCAATTCCAGAGCTGTACAAAAAAAAAGACTGAAAGTCTAAGAGATGGAAGAGAGGCAGGTATAAGCCAAATACCAGGATAATTAATAAAAACCAATGTTTAAATAGATTTGCAAAAAATAGAACACACTTGCAAATTAAGTTTAAATACACTTGCAAAAAAATAGGACACACTTTCAAAATATAGGAAACACTTGAAAATAAATGAATTGAGGAGCAGAAAGTTATAATTTTTATTTTAAAAAAATCTTATTCTCACAGCCATAGCTCTTTTGCTGTAGCATAAAATCATTTTTTAAAACTTTTTCTTCTTTTGGTTTAAGTTGCATATAAGTAAATTGAAGATCTGAGAATTACATAATTAACTCAAGGTCACATATCAAATTAAATAAAGACACATAATAAATACTGTCACTATAAATACTGTGTTCTTTACATTCAAATAGATTTTAAATAATAGTTCAGTCAATCCCAGCATAATGGTAAAATGGTAAAGACCATGAATTTCTGCCAGTGTAAAGTTACTACATAAATCAGTAATGTTATAATAAACCTAAATATTCAAGGTAATGATATGTAAACCTAAATTCGGTAATGTTATAATAATATTAAATATTCAAGGTAATGATATAGTTAGAATGAAACAGAAGGGTCAAAATTAGCCTTAAATTTCGAATCCATTTTATGGACTCTAAGCCACACATTGCTAAACAGTAGTGATATGGCTTGGCAGTGTCCCCAACAAAATCTCACCTTGAATTGTAATAATCACCATGTGTCAAGGGTGGGGCCAGTCAGAGCTAATTGAATCATGGGGCAGTTTCCCCGATACTGTTCTTATGGTAGTGAATAAATTTCAGGAGATCTGATGGTTTTATAAATGAGAATTCCCCTGCACAACTCTCCTGCCTGTCACCATGTAAGGTGTACCTTTGATGCTCCTTCATTTTCCACCATGATTGTGAGGCCTCCTCAGCCATGTGGAACTGTGAGTCTGTTAAACCTCTTTCCTTTGTAGATTACCCAGTCTCAGGTATGCTTTTATTAGTAGCATGAGAACAGACTAATACAGTAAATATAGTGTTTCTTAATTTGACCCTTTTTTTCAAAACCATACATGAGATAGAGCAATCATACACAGAAGGAAATAATTTGGGGATTTTTCCGATTATCTTCACGTAATTCAACTCTGTAAATCATTTCAGTGAGATTAAAAAATAAAACCACCAAATATTTTAAAATTCATTTGCCTTCATAATGACCAAGTTTATAGACATACATCTAATAAAATCAGTGATACTGGGCAAAAAGAAAGTTGTTGTTTTAGATGACATGCACTTTTTTTTATATACTTTTAAAAATTGGGAATATCAAAAATTTAATAAACATTCATTTACAAATAGAGCAATTTCCAGTGTGACTACCTGAGCGCTTTTTTTGTTTGTAATCATCATCTGAATTAAGATTCACTCCCTGGTTACCTAAACAATTATGAATTATTTATACTTTTAATGAAACTTGTATGTTAAAATGCTAGTAATCTCATTTTTAAATAGACACACACAACATAAGAAAATCATCTGACTGAGAATTAACATACTGTGATACACATAAAACACCTTCTCAGCTTTATGGTGTATTGCTGATTTAATAGCAATTAATTTTATATATAAAATATATTTTATATTAGCACACATTAATTGAAATCTGTCCTCAAATTTAGAAACGTTTAATATTTTTAAAATGTGTAGAATGTTTTTTGTAAAACTGTGGTGTCTGGTCATTATTACATGGTAATGTCAAAGAGAATGAATAACAAAATCACTAGATACTGTTGCATGTTTTAGTTGTTTTACATCCCAAATTCTCTGTTTCTGAGCTTACCAATATGTATTAGTGGCTATGCGACATCACTTTGGTCTATGAGACTTAAGGAAAGCCTGTTGAATCACGCATAATCAGCCAGCAGGCTCTGCACCATCCTCTGCCTCCCACCCTAAACTGTGATATGGTGCTGGAAGTGGAGAAGGCTTCTACCAACTTGAGGTCAAGGATATTGGAAGATCAGAAAAACAGCAGAAACCTGAAACACTGGAGACATGACGGAGACACTGAATTACCACTAAACTGCTATTGTCATGATTGTTTATCTAGGAGAATAAACTCCTACTTGTTTAAGGTCACGCTGAGTATATTTACTGCAGCCCAAAGTGTTCCTAACTATACTGCTCACACTCAAGTTAACATGATTAAAAACTTGATGTAGACATAAGGTATTTACATTTGTACAAGTAGATGGTAAAGGGGAGTTTGAAAAACCAAGCATTATTAATTAGTATCAAAGCAAAATAATATATTTTTTTCTGAATTTGGGAAAAACCGGAGGACAGAAGTTTCACAACAACAGCATTCTAGACATTCAAAATAGAGTTTTTCTAAAGTATTAATTTTCTTTGTATGATTGGGTCTTTCAAAATCCCGTAAATTCAAGCAGTTTCTCTTATACAATTCTCTCCAAAGGAATTCTTTATCTTCTATCAAAATGTTGGTACAGTTTAGAAAAGCTTTTAAATTTTTATTTGAAACCATTTTGTTAAAAATGATGTAGTCCTAATTTAGAAAACTTGGTGAAAGTGTTTGTATTAGAAATATGTAAAAGTTGTGTACATTTAAACAATTCTCCACCTGTGAATTAAATGGGGGATAATGTTTCCTTAAAAGTAAAGAGAGATTGCTGCTTATGTAGAAAGAACGATTTACAGATTGTGCTTTCAGCTTAAAGCCTCAGTGGGATAGCCTTCCCTTCCTTTCTTCTGCTAACACCACAGAGAAGGAACCAAGGAGTAAGAAGGAATAGGATGCCCCTTCCAGAGACCTTTGAGTGACAGTATGGGAAAGAAGGGTCATCACTTTAATTAGCTTTAATAACCCAATGCAGGGTGAAAGATCCCCTCCCGAGACTAAAGTTACCAGCTGCTGAAAGGATGTTAGCAAAAATTCTGTTATGTCAAAAGTCTTGCCGCATGATTTGAAGTTTTTATTAAGGAATCCAGGAAGTTAGAGGCTTCTGACTAAGGTGAGAGGCAATCAAAAAGGAAGTAAAGTCTAATGCTTAAAAACATTTTTTTTTAAAATCAAAACACTGGCTTTTTTCAATGGCATTGTGTTTCTCTATTACGGTGGCTCTGTTAATGTATCATGCACTCATCATTTTTAATCATAAAAGAGAATATTGAAAGACAATATGAGTCATTAATGACTGTACAGGAAGAATGAATTTGCCCCACTCCACTAACACTCTTACTTAGAGGTTTCAAAGACCTGAAAACAAATAATTCACCCTCTGAACCACTGAGATCTCAATTCACAATCTTTCACTTGGCTGCTTCTAGGAAAGGGTAGAGTTCTTGACCCTCCATTTGCATTACAAATTTTAATTTTATTCTCTGCTTTAACATCCAGAGATATGACTTATTTCTAGTTTCATTTTAAATAATGTTAACTGTAGATTTTCACTGGAATTTTGCATTTTAGCAGTGCCACTTTTTTTTTTGAGATGTTCCTTCTGAATATCTACTTGAATTTCCATTGTTTGACTTGAACTTGTGAAGCATGTGCATTTAAAATTTTGTTATTTTAGTTTTAAAGGAAAGCATTATTATACTCTCTTCTGCTATTGATTACTAAAAACTATTTGGCTGCAGGAGATTTCACATTGTAGAATATTTTATTTCATAGTCTTTAACCAAAAATATAGCAGATAGATTTCTTTTCAAGATATAATGTCTGCAAAAGCTAAATCAGAAGCCCTCCCTGTATAGGTCAGATTTTTCCATGTCTAAGTTACCTACATCTTTTCCCTTTTGGAGATACTCTCTTCTTCAAAGAAATAAATAGTTTGTGCTTCTACATTACAGAAGACATGTAATCCAATGTGGCTGATCTAAATATTTTGGGGGCATGATAATTAGAAAGATTTATCTTGCTGCTGAAATCTCAGAAGTTGAACATAATGAAAGCCCAGAACTAACTGGCACAGCTATCCTGGCACATAGAATGAATTTGTTTGAAAATAAAATCAATAGAGAGAAAATGAGCTAGATCTCTAATGATATTGTTGGTACTCTTGGATTTAGCCATGCCTAAAGCAAGTTTATTCCTTGGACTTTGCAGCTGTATAGGCCAACACATTTCTTCTTTTGCTTTAGCTAATTTGATTTTACTTTCTATGGTATGCAACTAAAATAAACATGACGGATACGTTACCTCCTCTTCAATTTGCATGGTAACTGATAGAAAGCATTTCAAATAACTAGGTAGCAGGAACTATTAGGACACTATGTTTATCTGAAAGTCAGTAGCCAACAGTGGGGTGATATTGGCTTCAATAAAGTGTTCTTTTATTCATTTTTTAGAAAGCAATAAAAAATATAAAATCGGAAGTATTTTGGAAGAATCATATGGGTTAGGAATAATAATTCTGATAATATTTATTTAGTCCTCACATTTTTGTAAATTCTATATAAGAATTGTCTTTTATAGTGTTCATTATTAATTTTTATATTTTCTTATTAAGAAGTGTTCTTTCTTTTTATAACCAAAGGTTGTATAACATCTGATTGTAGTCAGAATGTTAGCACTTATAACATTCAACGAAAGTACCCAAACTTCACCTGGTGACAAAGTCCACAATTTTCAAGATTAAATAATTAATTTTTTAAAAAATAAAACTCTAAAGAAGTATCACAACTGACCGTATATGTCTATATGTTCTCTTGGTGATATTAGGTGATGTCTAGAGCAGTGACTTCCAAATGGAAGCAAAGGTATCCAAGGGAATGCTCACAATTATGCAAAGGGGTACAGAAAGAAGATAGCTTCTCAATGTATTTTTGTATCCATCATTTTAAGTTTCATTTTTGTATATTCTTTACAATAGTCTAGGTCACGATGTGGTAATTATTTCAAAATTTCATTGGCTTAATACTGTAAAATATATTCATCTCTGATGCTCTGAAAAATGAGATAAATGTATTTTAGAGTTTTAAGCCACAACAGGTTGCCTACGGCTTTGTTTCACACAGTTTCTCAGAGGCGCAGTATGACAGAATCTCCATTATCCTGCAGATGCACCAACATGAACACATGGTGTCCTCCACTTTGGAGGCCTGAAAAAGAGACACTGGGAAAATTCTGCAGGACACTTCATTGCTCCTCCGACTAAGAGGGCCAGGAAGTATAGTTGCCCATAAGCCCCCCAAAAAAAAGGAGAGCTGAATATTGGTGAGTAATAACAATGATTGCTACAGAGTATATTTATTGTGTGAATATAATTTCAAATGCTAAATATACAGGCCAAATGCTTTAAAATGGTACTGGTATTACGTATGATAAAAGAATATTTGGATACTCCGAAGTCATTCTTAGATTCTTTCTTGATACTCTAGCTCTTGGTTCTTTTTTCTTCTGTCAACTTTCATTTGCCACTATAATTAGTTCTAATCATTACCATATTTTTTCTTGTGTTTTCCAGTCTGCAGCCAAACTAATTTTTCCTAATGCTTCCTCTTCCCAGCTTCTGCCATTGTTATTGATAACCTTAACGTGTAAAGGCTCAACTCGATAATTTCATAGCAAGTCTTCTTAAGCACAAGACGAGTAAAATGAGTCCTTTCGTGCCCATGGTAGGTCAGCAATCTACCAAAACATGATGCATGTTTCACTAAAACCTAAATCTGGGCATTAAGGTAGTTTATGATAATAATATCCTGGACCCACCTGCTAATTCAGAGAAATTCATTCTCTATCAAGTTGCTTTGGTGATGGAATGTTCCAGTCTACAGGAGAAGTTTTCTTTTTTTCCTTATACTATGGACATTAACTTATTCTATGTTGCAATTACTGAAATCATGTATTTCAAAGGTTACCCCTTAAAATTCTTCTAAAGAAAATAAAAGCTTTTAAAAGCCCCAAATATTCTACTAAATATTTTGAAGAGGCTATAAATTTAGCCATTACATTGCCTATATTATAGTGAAACACTTTAAAATTCCTTATTAAATATTTCTGTTCTCCAAGCACTCTCCTCAGTTTAATGGCTGGTGTTTTTTTCCGCCTACTTCTTTCTTCCCCACACATTATCTGGACTTGACATCTTCTATCGCTTTTTTTTTTTTTTTAAACCAGAATTGCCACTAGAAAACTATTATTCTTTTCTGGGAGGTTGTGGTATGAGGGCATTAAGCTGCAAAATTCAGATTGGTAAAAGAAATCTTACTGTGGTGTTTAGCAAAACAAATAACCTCTGAAAAATAATCACCTAAAATAGTTCAGGTATTATCAATTATTATGAAAACAAAAATGTGTCTTTTCTTAACTTCTACTTCAAGCATCTTATCAAATAATTTTTCCCAACAATTTTAATGCTTCTCAAATAGTTATTTTAGGTGATACAATTTCTATATATTATTATATGTATTGTTACATTTTCATTGTGGTTTATTCATTATTTCTCAATTGCTTTTTCAAGTGTTAGTCTTGATCATAGATCCCCCTGTCACTGCATAAAGTGACTAAGTATCAAGTAGATTCAAAATTTAATAATCTATTTAATATTGTATTCACAATGGTCTGTTCAGCTATAATTTTTACCACATTGCTACTAGTTTTCCACAGAAACATGCATTGGTGGTCTGTAAGAAAACCCACAACAAAGATTTTCTTATTCATGATCAAAGAGTTTGAAGCAAATTACTTCATTTGTGTTTCAATATAGAAAAATAAATAAAAATTTTGAATCTGTAACTGTATAAAAATACCATAAACAAAGATTGCGTATGTTGGGTATAGTAGCAAAAAGATACTTTTGTTAATGTGAAATCATAATTACCTCTTGAGATAGAATATAGCAAATAAGTTGAAAATGCACATTCTGGAGCAATCTTTCCCTATCTTTGCAATGAATAGTCTGTCCAAGGTACTTAATCTCCCTAATCTCAGTATCCTGAGCTAGAAATGGCAATAATGGTTCTCAGTGTGTTATTATGAGAGTTAGATTTAAAAAAATAAATAATCTACACCAGTCATATTGAAGCTTATTACTACTATTTTTCTGATTGTAGTTGATATTTACATTATTTTATAAAAATTATTTCTAAAATGTTTCTAAACTTATTTTTTTCTGTCTTAAAGCATTTAAGATTTGGTTTAATTATCTCAAAAAGCAATGACTAAAAGTTCAAGGGGTGAATGATGGAAGCTAATTGTGATAAAACAGATAAATACATAGCACAATCGTGAGTAACTGATTTTTTTTTGTATTGTTAATCACAGCATCTTTAAATGTCTAGTAAATTTCATACAATTATTCTACATTATTTGGTTTAGGGACAGGCAATACCCCATGAACTTTGAGCATCCATAAAAGTTCTTTCTGGGTAAATCCAGAAGGCAGTGCCCTAATTGCTCATTACCAGGAAAATTTCTCAGGGTTGTATTTGCACGGAAATCTTGACAGAATAAGCAACACCGCTAATCTAATTTAATTTCAATTCAACCCATGTAAAAGTAGACTTCCTTTTGCCTTCAAAAAGATGTCAGGAAACCACACAATAAAAGCTACAAAGTGACCAGCTAACAACTTCATGATTAGGTGAAAACTTCATATATCAACATTAAAATTGAATGTAGTCTAAAAAGTACAGAGTATGTTGGATAAAACAGCAAGACCCATCTGTCTGCTGTTAAGAGACTCATCTCATACGTAATGAAATGCATAGGCTCAAAGGGTTGGACAAAGATCTATCAGACAAATGGAAAATAAGAAAAAGCAAGGGCCACTACCTTATATCAGATAAAAGAGACTTTAAACCAACAACAGTAAAAGAAGAAAAGAATGTGCATTGCATAACGATAAAGGGGTCAGTTTAACAAGAAGACTTAACTATCCTTAATGTATATGCACTCAACACTGGAACACGCGGATTCATAAAACAAGGAGGTCCAGAGCTACAAAAAACCTTAGACAACCACACGATAATAGTGAGAGATGTCAACAACCACTGCTAGTGTGTTAGATCATTGAGGCAGAAAACCAACAAAAAATTCTGAACTAAAATTTAATACTTGACCAGCTGGACCTAATAGACACCTACAGACTATTCTACCCTTTGTCACAGAGTACACATTCTTCTCTTCTGCACATGAAGCATAGTATAAGGCTGACCACAGGTTTCACTACAAAGCATGTCTCAATAAATTAAAAAAGAATCAAAATCATATCAACCACACTCTTGGACCACAGTGGTCCAAGAAATCAGTAACAAGAAGATATTTGAAAACCACACATTGAAATTAAACAACTTGCTCACAAATAACTTTTGGGTGAAAAATAAAATTTAAGGCAGAAATAAAACATTATTTGAAATAAATGAAAACAGAGAAAACATACTAAAATCTCTGGGATGCAGCATAGGCAGTGTTAAGAAGAAAGCTTTTTAGTCATAAATACCTACATTAAGAAGTTAGAAATTTATCTAATTATTGATCTAACATCACACATAGAGGAACTAGAAAAGCAAGAAGAAATTAACCCCAAAGATAGCAGAAGAAAATCAATAACTACAATGAGAATGTAACTGAATGAAATTCAGACTCAAAATTCATACAAAGGATCACAAAACCAAATCTTTTTTGTTTGAAAGGATAAACAAGATCAATAGACCACTAGCTAATTTAACAAAGGAAAAAAGAGAGAAGATTGATTCAAGGATGCCTAGGTAGCAACAATAAAGGCGACATTACAACTTATCTGACAGTAATAGGAAAGATTCTCCAATACTATTATGAACAGAGCTATGCACACAAAGTACAAAATCTAGAGGAAGTAGATAATAAATTTCCTGAAACACAAAACTTTCAAAGATTGAAACAGGAAGAAATTAAAGCCCTGAACAGAATAATATTGAGTTCTGACATTGTTTCAGTCATAAAAATCTACCAACCAAAAATAGCACTTGACCAGATGGACTCAGAGCCAAATTCCACTGGATGTATGGAGAAGATCAGGTATCAATTCTACTGAAACTATTCCCAAAATTGAAGAGGAGGGCTCCTCCCTAAATCGTTCTATGACTCCAGCATTACCTGATAATAAAACCAGGCACAAACACAACATAAAAAGAAAACTCAAAGCCTATATCCCTGATGAACATAGATATAAAAATTATCAACAAAATATAGCAACCAGAATCCAATAGAACATGAAAAAGTTAATTCACCATAATAAAGTAGGCTTTATTCCTGAATTCAAGAATGATTAAACATATAAACAACAATAGATGTGATTCACCACATAAACAAAATTAAATTAAAAAAAATACTCATCTCAATAGACATGAAAAGCCCCTTTAATACAATTTAACATCCCTGCATGATAAAAATTATCAGCACACTAGGCACTGAAGGAACATACCTCAAAATAATAACAGCTATCTATGAAAAACCAACAGCCAACATCATAGTGAATGGGCAAAAGCTGGAACCATTATCCTTAAGAACTGAAACAAGGCAAGGATGCCCACTTTCACAACTCCTATTCAACATGGTACTGGAAGTGCTAGCTGAAGCAACCAAGCAAGAAAATGAAATGAAAGGCATCAAAAAGGAAAACCAGTCAAATTATCTGTTTTTCTGGTGATATGATTCTATACCTAGAAAACCCTAAAGACTTTGCCTAACATCTACTAAAATTGATAAACAATTTTACTAAGATTTTGGGATACAAAATTCATGTAAAAAAATCAGTGGCATATCTATACACCAATAATGTCCAGGCTGAAAATTAAATCAAGAACATGATATCATTTTCAGTAGCCACAAAGAAAATGAGATATCTAGGAATATGGCTAGTCAAGAGAGATATAGTTCTCCTTTTTTTATAGCACAAGGAGAACTATAAAATACTGCTGAAAGGAATCAAAGATAACACAAACAAATGGAAAACCAACCCATGTTCATCAATTAGAAGAATCAATATCATTAAAACGGCTACACTGCCCAAAGAAATCTATAGATTCAGTGTTATTCCTATCAAACTATCAGTGTTAATTTTCACAGAATTAGAAAAATGATTCTAAAATTCATATGGAATTTAAAAAATGAGCCGAGACAGGCAAAGCAATCCTGAGCAAAAAGAACAAAGCTGGAGGTATCACATTACTTGACTTCAAACTATATTATAAACTTTTAGTAACCCAAACAGCATGATACTGGTACAAAAAGAGACACTTAGACCAGTGGAGCACAATAGGAAGTGCAGAAATGAAGTCCAACACCTACAACACCTACATTCATCTTTGATGAAGTCAACAGAAATAAGCAATGGAGAAAGGACATCTGTGTCAATAACTGGTGCTTGCATAAATAGCTAATCATATGTGAAAGAATAAAACTGGACTTTTACCTTTCCCTGTATACAAAAATAACTCAAGATGGTTTAAAGATTTAAATGAAAGACCTGAAACTGTAAAAACTCTAGAAGAAAACCAGAAGCAAACCTAGGAAATACCATTTAGGACATCAGCTTTTGCAAGGAAAATGTTACTAAGTCCTCAAAAGCAAGTGCAGCAAAAACAAAAATTGACAAGCAGGAACTAATTAAAGTAAGGAGCTTTTGCACAGGAAAAAGAAAACTATCAGTAAACAACACACACAATGGAAGAAAATACTTGCAAAGTATGTGTCTAAAAAATGTCTAATATCTAAAATCTATAAGGAACTTAAATATCTCATCAAGTAAAAACCAACCCCATTAAAAAGTTGGCAATGGAAATGAACAGACACTTCTCAAAAGAAAACATACATTTGGCTTACAAACATATGAAAATATTCCAATATTACTAATAATCAGAGAACTGTGAATCAAAACCACAGTGATGTACTATCTCATGCAAGTCAGAACGGCTATTATGAAAAATATAAAAAGCAACAAATGTTAATGAGCCTCCAGAGAAAAAGGGATGCTCACTTGCTCTTTGTGGAATGTAAATTTGTTTAGCCACTGTGGAAAGCAGTTTGGAGATTTCTCAAAGAAGTAACAATAGAACTACTATTCCACCCAGCAATCCCAACACTGGGTATGTATCTAAAGGAAAATAAATTGTTCTACCAAAAAGACACATGCACTCATATGTTTATTGCAACACCATTCACAATAACAAAGACATGGAATCAGCCCAGGTGTTCACCATTCGTGGATCTGATAAAGAAAATATGGTATATATATATACCGTGGAATACTATGCAGACGTAAAATGAAAACATTTTTTTCAGCAACATAGATGCAGTTGGAGGCCATTGTCCTAAACATATCAATGCAGGAACAGGAAACCAAATACCACATGTTATCATTTTTAAGTGGGAGCTAAACACTGGGTACTGTTGGACATAAAGAAGGCAACAGTAGGCACTGCAGACAATTAGAGGTAGAATGAGGTAATGGGAAAGAACTGAAAAACCACCTATTGAGTACTATGTTCACTACTTGAGTGATGGGATTATTTGTATCCCAAACCTCAGTATCATACAATAAACACATGTAACAAACCTGCATGTGTACTCTCTGAATCTAAAATAGATGTTGAAATTATTTTTTAAATTACAAAAACAAATGAGAAAAACATAAAATAATAAATACAATGCTGGTGAATCTCCCAAACAGTGTTTCTATCCTGCAACATTAACCAATTTCATGTGCAAGCGTCCAAGATGGGCACTTTGCATTTCCTTAGTAGGATTGAGAACATAAGAACTGATGTAAATAGTGTGAAGCTTTGGATACTGCTATGACCATGAGCACCTGTGTCTCTGACCCAGGAGCCTCATGAGTTATGCTACCATTGTTGAGATTATGGCAGGCTAACCTATTTGCTTGTAAGCAGATAAAATTTCAAATTATGCATCATTCTTGATATAGTCAAACAATAATATGAAATATTAGCTTTGTAAGGAACATCAAAATTAACAGAATAAGTTGAATAATTTGTGATTGATACACTGAAGACTTATGATTTTATGAACATGGCATTTATAGTAAAGAAAATCCGCAAATAATTACATGAAAGTGTATTATCTACTATTTTAAGGAATGTGTGAAATTGATTCACCCTACTATCAACAAAAATGTCCACAAAGTTTTATGAAGAAAAAACTAGGGAACTCTATTTAAGCTATCTAATTCTATCTAAGCTAAATCATTATCTGACCTCACTAGGAAAATGAAATCTTTGCTCAAACCCCTTACTGACATTTTCATCTAAATCAGGAGGAAGTTCCAAAGGTAGACCTCAGAGTTGAATCTGATAACTGACAAGCCTGTCTTATTATAAGACTTGCCATTGCGGGTGGATCACGAGGTCAAGAGATCGAGACCATCCTGGTCAACATGGTGAAACCCCGTTTCTATTAAAAATACAAAAAAAAAATTAGCTGGACATGGTGGTGCGTGCCTGTAATCCCAGCTACTCAGGAAGCTGAGGCAGGAGAATTGCCTGAACCCAGGAGGCGGAGGTTGCGGTGAGCCGAGATCACGCCATTGCACTCCAGCCTGGGTAACATGAGTGAAACTCCGTCTCAAAAAAAAAAAAAAAAAAAAAGACTTGCCATTGGAAATTGGACCTGAGAAACTAAACTTCTAAATTTTGGAGTGTGCTCTACAGGAGTAAAGTTTAGAAAATGCATACAAGTGACAAAAGGAAAGGTAAGAAATAATTTTGAATCAAAGAGCTACCTAGATAATACCTTATTTTAATATTTACCATGAGTTAAGTTTTCACACATTTGAAAAGTAGCATCATCAAGAGCAATTAATGAATTTACCTTCTTGCCTTTGAATTTAGGTTTAACAGAAATGTGGATGCAGAATGTTTATACTTGTGAATTCTGGTCAAGATATGGCTGTAACTTTATATGGAATTCCTCTTCACCTTGGTTCTAAGTACCTAGCATGATAGTTAAAGTACTTTTACACTATATAGCTATCTCAATGAACAAAAGTGGAACTGAAACCCACAGCAATAAATGAATCCTGAATGATAGTTCTATGAAGTTCCTAGATCAAATTCTGGCAGAGGCAATTGGAAGGTTGCCTCCACCAGAGGGTCTATCAAAGTAAAAATGAATAAATTCCCCTGTTATGTCACAGCAGGCAATAATGCAGAAATCTTGAAATGCCCATAAAAATAGATGCAGAAAAAAAAAAAAGAAAGAAAGAAAAAAAGTCACAGTCACTTCCTAGGCTTGCTACTTAGGAAAACTGGAGGGAATAGAGATGTCCACACAACTGCAGCCAAGGTAAGCCATACAAATTCAGGGAGTGTAACTGTGACATCTCTACAAGATGAGAACCCTGAAACTCCAATATAAATGTAAGATCCCAATTTGCAGGTTGAAACCACTAGATACAGATGGGTGAACATGGGAAACAGGAAGCAAATATGTGCCCATGCACACACAAACACCTAGTTAAGATAAAGTGGCATATCAAGGTCTAAAGCACAAAGAAAAATCTAGTAACTTAAGAATAGTACTGCCGGGCATGGTGGCTCACACCCGTAATCCTAGCACTTTGGGAGGCCGAGGTGGGTGGATCACCTATGGTCAGGAGTTCAAGAACAGCCTGGCCATCATGGTGAAAACCGTCATAAACTAAAAAAAAAAAAAAAAAAAAAAAAAAAAAAAAAAAAAAAAAAAAAAAAAAAAAAAAAGAAACCTCAGGGAGAAAGAAACTTATGAGGGTATGCAGAGAATGTAGCATATTTTTTAAACAATTATAAAATGAATCAACCTAAAATACTCAGAGAGATAAAATAAGAATTAAAATCATAAATAACCATCAGGAAACTGTGAAACAAAACACAGGTAGATCTAAATCAGGAATGAGTTGACATGTAAAAGTACCAATTAGAAATTCTGGAAATTAAACATGTTATCATAAACAAGCAATAGATGTAATAAATTTCAGAGGAGCCACAGAACAGAGAAAATTATTGAACTGTAAGATAATGTAACTTAGATAGATTTTGTTGATTTAGAGAAATATGATTTCAAAAGCTCATGGATGTAAGCAAAATTTCTGTTGGGAAATTTTTAAATAGATAACATTAATCACAAGAGATTCTGTGTCCTGCTAATGAAAACTGTGTCAACCTGCGTAATTTTGCTTAGAGTTCTATTGAGTGTTCTTTTCAGGTTGCCTAAACAAAGGCTTATTTCAGAGGTAAAATAAAATGAAGTGAGGTTTCTTTGGAGCATTATGGAGAAAAGACAAGTCTTAATAGTTGTATGAGATCAAGGAAAATTTTGCATAATAACATATATTATTAAATATCAGGAAAGATAAAAAATGACTATAAACTGCACAATTTTTAAGAGCAAACTTAACACAAATATTCTCTTGCCTGGAAATATGAAAATGTCTTAGCCATTTATGACCACAGTAGGGTGCTGGGAGGAAAAGACCTCTGGTAATAATCTTTAGGAGCAAATGTACACTGATATTAATGATTGATGAAAAGTTTCCTCACAATCTGCTGAGAAAAAAATGTTAAAATGAAATTAAGTGTAGTTACAGAAAACAAAATTATTTATATAACTGAATCATTGGCCTGAGAGTCATACCTATTACAATCTTTTTCTTAGAGGCTCATTCCTGCAGATGCTTTGCTGGAACTTGTCAATGCTCCTATATATACAGGAAATAATAAGTACATATCAAGCCTGGCAAATACCTATGCTGAGAAAGAAATGCTGGTCCTCATCAAGGGAAAAGGAGCCAGAGCTAAAAGGACAGGATGTTCTCAAGTGATTTTTAGTATTTATGCAGAGCTATATATTTTTTAAAGTAGCTTTCTCAGAATGTCTTATTTCAAAGTCAGTAAAATTTTAATTAACCTAATTTCCCTTTTTCTGATTTCATGTTCCCCAAGCAACTATCAATTTATGAAGCTCAATCAAATGGGCTTCAAGTATTTATATCTCTTTGACACTGATTTCTAGAAGTAAATTTTGACTCTCAGCCCTGATTTCTTTTCTTGATTCCCATGCAGTGCAAATACAGTGGTAGAGCTCATTGATTGTGAATATGTTGGTGTTCCTACCAGTATAAATGCTTTATTTCTCACTGGAAGTTTGATGATTTAGAAATCTTTTATTTGCCTTAGTTTGTTCAGATGTTTTATTTAGCATGACTCAGTCCTCCAGCTCAGGCCTCATTACACATGAACACTGATGAAATATGAATCTGAAACCTTGAAACGATGTGACCAAATTGAGGTACTGTCTCATGAGATCCACCAAAGCTAAGATTCCTTACTATTTCCTACATAGGTTTAGAGAGTTACATCAACAGTATAGCCAGAGAGCTGAGGGATTTGGATCTTACGCACAGCTGCCATACAGTATCTTCCCAGGGCACCTACAGCTGGGGTTAATGTTAATGTGTGGTCCTTCTACTATCTATATTATAATCAGTTTGAATGTTGATTAAACAAACAGATCCATGATGCACACACACTATCCCCCCACCAACACACACAGAACCAAAGTAACAACAATAATATCAACAACCAACTATGAAGTCAAAACGGTTTAACCAGTTTTCCTTGATACCATACTGCTCCCACTTGCTGATTCAGTCTACTAATTTATACCAACCCTGTTTTATAAAGAATTCATGAAGTCACATTCAAGAATATGTGGTTGGTTGGCTGGACGTGGTAGCTCAAGCCTGTAATCCCAGCACTTTAGGATGCCGAGGCCAGTGGATCATGAGGCCAAGAGATCGAGACCATCCTCACCAATGTGGTAAAACCCCATCTCTACTAAAAATATAAAAATTAGCTGGGTGTGGTGGGGGGCACCTATAGTCCCAGCTACTCGGGAGGCTGAGGTAGGAGAATTGCTTGAACCTGGGAGGGGGAAGTTGCAGTGAGCTGAGACCACGCCACTGTACTCCAGCTTGATAACAGAGTGAGACTCCACCCCCCTCTCCCACCCCCCCAAAAAAATATATATGTGGTTGGTGGCAGAGTTAGAGAAAACTGAACTAACCTTCTATGGCAGAAGTCCCCAACTCCTTGGCCACAGAGTGGTACCAGTCCATGGCCTGTTAGGAACTGGGCTGCAGAGCAGGAGATGAGCGTCATCAGCCTGCAAGCGAACCTTCATCTTTATTTACAGATGTTCCCCATAGCTAGCATTACTGCCTTAGTTCCACCGCCTATCAGATCAGTGGTGTCATTAGATTCTCAATGAAGCATGAACTCTATTGTGAACTGAGCATGCAAGAGATCCAGGTTGCACTCTCCTTATAAGAATCCAATGCCTGATGATCTGTCACTGTCTCCTATCACCCTAAGATGGGACTGTCCAGTCGTTGGAAAACAAATTTAGGGCTTCCAATGATTCTACATTATGGTGAGTTGTATAAATATTTCATCATATATTACATTATAATAATAACAGAAATAAAGTCACAATACATGTAATATGCTTGAATCATCCTAAAATCATCCCACCCCACTCCCCATGTCTGTGGAAAAATGTCATCCATGAAACCAGTCCCTGGTGCCAAAAATCATTGGGGACTGTTGATCTATGGAGTATCTGTGACATACAATAGAGTGCCTATTATCCCATTCAGTTTGTTCCTTTTATTTCTTACTATTTCCTACATAGGTGCAGAGGGTTACATCACCAGTCTAAACAGAGTGCTGAGGGATTAGGATCATGCTCACAGCTGCCATACAGTCTCCTCCCAGGGCACCTATGGCTGGGGTTAATATTAATGTGTTATTCTTCTACTAGCTATATTATAATAAATTTGAGTGCTGACTAAACAGATCCATGACACACACACACACACCAACACACACAGAACCACAGTAACAACAATAATATCAACAGCCAATTATGAAGTCAAACACTTCAGGATGAGACCCAGGAGTCTGCACATTTAACAAGAAACTGCAGGTGATTTTGGTATGCATTGAAGTCTGACATCTACTGCTATAAAATGTATGTGTATCCTGTTTCAGAGAAATTAAATAAAACAATGTGACAAAGACAGTCATTACCACAATCCCTAGTTACCTTAAGTTCTTCCTTTACATTTTCTGTTGTTGTTGTTTTCTTAACATCAGGCATACATTGAGGTTTCTTTTAGTCAGTCCTGACTTACAGCCCCTTTGTGGTTATGACTCATCTCAAACACTTTCAAACTGAACTGCAGCAAAATCAATAAATCAACGTAATTAAATCACTATCATAAAGAATATTGCTCAACAGTATAAGAACTGTAACTACTTGCCCTAACGTGTTTCTTTCTACTTCCTATCCCGGGAATAGAGACAATTCTCAAGTGAACAGTTTCAAAAAATATCTCGATAGAATCTCAAGATGTACTTGAGCAACTGGTACACGGTAATGATGGCTGTGACTTAAGACTCTCTAGGGGCCAATCATAGGGCTGTAAAAAAAAAATGCTTAAATCCAGAAAGGAAAACACAAAAGGAAACAAAAAAGGGTTCGTAAGGAGTTTGCAAATGATAATGTGAGGCACATAAACAGTTTCTCTCAATTTTTAAAAATCAACATCTATTGAGCTTAGGCAGGCTAAAGCAGAGATACTCCATTTTGAATCATGACAGTGATAGAAGGGCATGTGAAATTTCTCTCTCTTTTCTACCTTTCAGATTTTAAAAGTTGAGTCATTTAAACTGTTAATACATTAGAAACAATCTGCATATATCTGGCAAGCTGAATTTTCTTCATCCAGATAATGCTGAATTCAATTTTGTCTTTCACAGCACACAGTTTAGAATTTCCCTATCTGTACCTATTTTTCATTTGTCTTAGGATCTCAACTAAAAAATCATTTTGAACAATTATATAATATAGATTCCAAACTTTTATAAAACTGCTTCAACATGCCATTTTTAGGTGGTTTTTATTTTACCTTAAAACTAAGTTGTTACAATTTAAAAGTGCACAAGGGCAGAACGACAGGCCTATATACTATGGAAAGAACTAAATGGACAATGATAACAGCTTCTTTCAGCTAGGAAACTGTACAATAGATTGCTCTTCTTTAGACATTACTGAAGGTAGACTGAAAAATATCACCTATGTGATTTTTTTTTTTGGTTTCTTAGCTTCATTTCACTTGATGAATTGACAAAAGCCCCAGACAATGGCTGATACAGAGAAAGATTGGGAACTTGTGTTTCTAGGTGGAAAACCACGACCCCAAATCAAAACTGTGAATGAGCCTGCAGGGGCAGCTGGACACAGGAGAATGTTTTGCCCTCATTAGTGAGCAGTTTCTTCTTTGGGACTGAATATACAGTCTATCTTCTTCTCAGCCTTAAGGGAGTTCAAGAAAAAATGAAGTGTTAGTAATTGTGTGGTCTTCTCCATTACAAAGACGCTGATATTTCAAGTTCAAAGGGTTATAACAAATGATAGCTTGGGAGAGGGCAGGAAAACCTCTTAATAGAAAGGTAGAGCATGCTTATGCCCTTGGTCCTTTCGGTTGTATCTACAACATGTAAATAGTAAAGAGATTGCCAAGCAATTTCCAACTTTTAACATTAAGTGTGCTCAGGGACAACATTCTGCAAATGTACAGAATTATCCATTGGTAGAAGAGGACGCCCTAAGTAAGATGAGGTGGAAGGCATCTCTTTATTTTCCTTTCAGTTTGTTGTTTGTGGAATAGGAAGTAAAAGAGTGATTCATGTTTTGATTTGTTCTGGAAACATAGAACTCAAGAGGAGTAGAATGACTAAAATTATTTTGGCAATTCCTACATCTTGCTTTTCTTTATAACTATTATTTAGATTCTGCTCTCTGTCTCAGGAAGATTCCTTTTTTTTAGTTTTCCTAAAATTAATCCTCGACCCTCCATGATGGCTGTGAAGGGACCTTTCACATAAAAACACCTTGATTCTTGTACATTGAGAATCTCCTTGTACTTGGAAAGGCACTGTGCCTCCTTAGTATTTTATTTCAAAAGAAACCATCTTATACCCACATGAGAGCAATCTGAGACATTTAAACAACAGCAACAACAAAACTTAAGCCACAAAAACAAAATACTCTTACTAAACCCAACGATACAAAAAGGAAAACGTGTTCAGTATATTTAAGCTAACTAATCTCTAAAGTTATCCTTCCTTGTTTTCTGAAGCTTTAGGCTCAACCCATTGAAGTGCTGACTTTTAGGGCTGTGGTAGCTGTCACCTTAGCAGCTGCTGCAGAGCAACCTATACGAGCCATCCTTAAAAATCTACACTCAAGGCCGGGCGCGGTGGCTCACACCTGTAATCCCAGCACTTTGGGAGGCCGAGGCGGGTGGATCACGAGGTCAAGAAATCGAGACCATCCTGGTCAAAATGGTGAAACCCCGTCTCTACTAAAAATACAAAAAATTAGCTGGGCATGGTGGTGCATGCCTGTAATCCCAGCTACTCAGGAGGCTGAGGCAGGAGAATTGCCTGAACCCAGGAG